>NC_044912.1:52675409-52848148 GCF_001633185.2 Quercus lobata | reverse complement strand
AGCCATTTCATCATAATCAAGGTTCAAGCACACCAAGCCTCAAGCATCCTAAATGGACCAAGAGGAAGCAAGTGGCCCAACTTTGCCTCACTCTACATTTGGTTTGCAACATCATGGTTAAGCTTAAAGTTTGATTGTTTATTCCATGTTTCTATGTTTCTTTGAATTCAAATTCTTCATGTAGCATTTAATGAGCTTTGTTTGTGTATATATATAATAAAAAAAAAAAACAATTCAAGATTTCCAAATTTCCCAAAAAAAGAGAAAAATTTTCAAATGAAAATAGCCTTTGGACAAGGGGCATTGAGCCCTTAAGTCATTTAAAAAAAATTCCTTGAACTAGGGGCATTGAACTTCCTAGTGACTTTTTTATAAAAGACCCAATTTTTTTTTTCTTTCTTTCAAGATTAAAAAAGAAAAAAGAAAAAAAAAAAAGAAGTCTCCTTTTCAAAATGGTACATGAGGATCCCTTGGACAAAACATTTTTAGAATCTTGATGTTTAAAAGCTTGAGCAATCAACTTGTACCAAGGAATGATTAATTTCATTTGATCCATGTAAAGACTTTTGCTACTTGACTTAGAATATAAGAAGAAATGGTCTTAAAAGGCAATCAAAAAATCCATCCATTGAAAAATCTCGAGAATCCATGCACTTGATCCAATTTTCAAAAGTCTTTTGTTTCACATCATTAGAGCATTCATACTTTTTCTTTTAAGATGAATTTATTAAAAGAGCTTGAATCACTGTGCCTACAAGCAAGCATTACTAGGGATAGGAGGCCATCTTTGGTTAAACCAAATTATTTCCTATGACCTAGAATGTTCATCATCCATTGCTAGCCCATTTGAGCCTTTAAACACTTAGCCTCTTTTTTGCATAAACCCACTAAAATCTAAACCTAGGGTGGGAAAATTCAAAGTATGCATGCTTAAATCTCATGTTAAGGAGGAGTTGACCTTGTAGTTTTGAAACTAATTGATAAAGCGCTCCTAGAAGACATGAAAGACAAGTAGAGAATTCATTTAGTTAAAGATAAGAGATCATCAAAGTAAAAGGATTTTTCACTCAATCAAGGATAGAGAAATGAAATTCCATCAATGTGAGAGAAAACAAAATGTGCATCAAGTTTGAAGAACCTGAAATTCATCATGCCAAGAAGAGTAGAAGGTTCATCCAAAAGAAGGTTCGTCCAAAAGAAAGTTCATCAAAAAAGGAAAAGATTCATCAAGCACAGAAAGGTGCAAGTGCATTGAGGCAATAAAGAAGTCTAAAGAGTGCATCAAAATGACCAAAAATCATTAAGCTGAGAAATACAAGTAGGGCAAAAGGTCCCCAAAAGTTCATTCAATCAAGAGATGAAAGACAAAAAAAAAAAAAGGAGCCTGCTAGGCTGAAAACCCAAAAGGGCGGTCTAGGCAAAAGTTAGGGCCAAAAGGGAAAGAAAAGAAAAGAAAGCCCGTTAGGCTGAAAACCCAAAAGGGCGGCCTAGGCAAAAGCTAGGGCCAAAGAAAAGAAAAAAAAAAAGGTAAAATCCTAGCAAATTGGAAACTTGAAAATGTAATCTAAAAAGAAAAGGATTTTACAAGATAAAAGTCTAGAGGTATGATTCAAGATGAATGAGCATAAAAACAAATGTTGATACAAGTGACCAATGAAGACTAGTGAGAAGATGACAAAGAAGAAATGTGACAACTCCTCCAATACTTGATTTTTGAGTAATGCATACTTGGGGGAACATCATAGGGAATTTTGAGCCTTTTTATATCCTTCATTTCATAACCTGAACTCGGCCTACATTTCAACCCATGAGTAAAGACCTCCTTGAAGTCTTGCTAGTTGTAGGCGCATCTTAAACTCTAATAATATCTTTCTCTTGAATTAAAAAGGAAAAATGCTTAAAATTGTCAAACCCCACAGGATGATATGTCCGAAGACAAAATTTCTCAAATTCTCAAATCCTCAAAAGAACTTCCAAACCTGGAGCACTCTCCTTGTTTGCACTCAACAATGTGATTCATAAATATTATCACATTTCATTTCTTGATTGCCTTTGGAGACTTAATCTGACGATGTTCAAAAGGATGTAGGAAATTTGATTACATGAGTTTAATGATCTTGATCCTTCCTAATCAAAGAGATTTGTTTGGTTCTTAAACACATTGATTTTCCAAAATGGTTGTTCAAAGGATCACATCTTGTTCAAAAAAAAAATGGAAATTTGCTTTTTTTCAAAAAAAAAAATCAATCTTTTTCAAAATCCAGTTCTCTTGAACTACGTCTTGACCTGATCCTCTGTGACAGAGGTACATAGGCAACCTTGCAAAGGCTCGATCCCTTTCACTCAAACAACCTTGGAGAACAAAGTCAAAATAATGTGACAAAATTGTTTGGGTGCATGTTAGGCTAAACTCATTTGTTTTGCATTAAGCATGTTTAAACTTAGAGCATTGGCCTATTTATATTGTATGCAAGTTTTCATGATAATTGGTTTCTAACAAGCTAGAGAAAGAAAGCCTTTTTGTAGGAACCAATGATGACGGACCGTGATCTTCTTTCATGTTCCCCAATTGTTGCAACATCAAATGAACTCAACTTCAATTTAAGCATGGAATATGCCTCAAACTAGGGGCATTGGCTAAATACTTTCAATTCATTTCAATGAATAAATCCATTGCTAATTGAAATTATCTTTTTACAGGAATTAAGCAAGGACTTATCCAGTAATCTGCATCAACTCCCAACCAAAGTTGTTCTCATTCAAAGGATAGGTTTTTCAAAAAAAATCATCATGAATAAATCTTCATCACTTTTACTCCATCTTCATCTTCACCTTCTTTTTGATAATGAACAAATCTTCATATTTCAAAAAAGAAAAAAGAAAAAAAAAGACAAAAGAAAAAATTTTCAAAAAAAGAAAAAGAAAAAAAGAAGAAGGAAATTTTCAAAAAAGGCCTTGGGACTATGGGCATTGGGCTCATACTTCTTAGGTTGCTTTCAAAAAAAAAAAAAAAAATCATCAATCAAAATTTTCAATTCCTTTAAAAAATTCAAGATTACCAAATTTTTCAAAAAAAAAAAATTCAAATTCTTTCTAATTCTTTCAAAAAAAAAATCATCAATCAAATTTTCAATTCCTTGAAAAAATTCAAAAATTCCAAATTTTCCCAAAAAAAAAAAAAAAAAATCTTCATTAAATTCTTCTTCAGGAACAAAAAGCTATGATCCTCTTCCATATTTTCCAATGATGCAACATCAAGTCAACTGTCCACCCTTAACATTCATCGAAGCATGGAATATGTCCCAAACTAGGGGCATTTGCCAGGTATGCCAAATTCTTTTCAATGAATAACTCTGTTACTAATTGAAAACGTTTATTTTACAGGTACTAGTGTAAAAGGCCACACACATCGGCATGAGCTAAGATCCATAAACCCTTGGTCCTCTGAAAACATGAGCCAAGATCCAAAAATCCTAGGTCTTTGAAAACATGAGCCAGGATCCATAAACCCTTGGTCCTCTGAAAACATGAGCCAAGATCCAAAAATCCTAGGTCTCTGAAAACATGAGCTAGGATCCAGAACCTTTGGTCCTCTGAAAACATGAGCCAAAATCCAAAAATCCTAGGTCTCTGAAAACATGAGCCAGGATCCAGAACCTTTGGTCCTCTGAAAGCATGAGCCAAAGCCCAAAAAACCCTTGGTCCTCTGAAAACATGAGCCAAGATCCAAAAATCTTAGGCCTCTGAAAACATGAGCCAGGATCCGGAACTTTTGGTCCTCTGAAAACATGAGCCAAAGCCCAAAAAACCCTTGGTCCTCTGAAAACATGAGCCAAGTTCCAAAAATCCTAGGCCTCTGAAAACATGAGCCAGGATCCAGAACCTTTGGTCCTCTGGAAACATGAGCCAAGATCCAAAAATCCTAGGTCTCTGAAAACATGAACCAGGATCTGGAACCTTTGGTCATCTGAAAACATGAGCCAAAGCCTAAAAAACCCTTGGTCCTTTGAAAACATGAGCCAAGTTCCAAAAATCCTAGGCCTCTGAAAACATGAGCCAGGATCCAGAACCTTTGGTCCTCTGAAAACATGAGCCAAAGCCCAAAAAACCCTTGGTCCTCTGAAAACATGAGCCAAGATCCAAAAACCCTAGGTCTCTGAAAACATGAGCCAAGATCCAGAACTTTTGGTCCTCTGAAAACATGAGCCAAAGCCCAAAAAACCCTTGGTCCTCTGGAAATATGAGCCAAGTTCCAAAAATCCTAGGCCTTTGAAAACATGAGCCAGGATCCAGAACCTTTGGTCCTCTAAAAACATGAGCCAAGATCCAAAAATCCTAGGTCTCTGAAAACATGAACCAGGATCTGGAACCTTTGGTCCTCTGAAAACATGAGCCAAAGCCTAAAAAACCCTTGGTCCTCTGAAAACATGAGCCAAGTTCCAAAAATCCTAGGCCTCTGAAAACATGAGCCAGGATCCAGAACCTTTGGTCCTCTGAAAACATGAGCCAAAGCCCAAAAAACCCTTGGTCCTCTGAAAACATGAGCCAAGATCCAAAAACCCTAGGTCTCTGAAAACATGAGCCAGGATCCTGAACTTTGGTCCTCTGAAAGCATGAGCCAAAGCCCAAAAAACCCTTGGTCCTCTGAAAACATGAGCCAAGATCCAAAAATCCTAGGTCTCTGAAAACATGAGCCAGGATCCAGAACCTTTGGTCCTCTGAAAACATGAGCCAAAGCCCAAAAACCCTTGGTCCTCTGAAAACATAAGCCAAGATCCAAAAATCCTAGGTCTCTGAAAACATGAACCAGGATCTGGAACCTTTGGTCCTCTGAAAACATGAGCCAAAGCCCAATAACCCTTGGTCTTCTGAAAACATGAGCCAAGATCCAAAAATCCTAGGCCTCTGAAAACATGAGCTAGGATTTAGAACCTTTGGTCCTCTGAAAGCATGAGCCAAAGCCCAAATCCGTCGTCCTCCAGGTAAGCATATCTTGTACTTATACAAAAAAAAAAAATCTGCATGCATGAACTACGTTTAGACCTGATCCTCCCACTAAGAGGTACGTAGGCAATCTCCCTCGAGATTCGGTCTACATTTTGATCCAGAACATGACTGTCTGCATTTTTATTTACATGCATCATACATTCACCACGGTTAAATACTGATTGCAAAGTTAGGTGTCTCTTTCATACATTGGCATTCGCTTTTCAAGCTCTGCCAATGAGGGGCATTCTGTTGACATGCTGTTTTGCAACCCGTATTTAACCTCACATGGAGGGTAAAAGGGTAATTTCACATTGGAAATATGCATCTTGATTCTGGTCATTAGATCCTTAATCTCATTTCACCAAAATGATCTTGATGTTGTAACGATCAAATCGATTGGTCATGAGCCCTAATCGGACCATTAGATTGAAAGTTATCATCAAATCAAGTTTTAATGGCTGAGATGTACTATTACAAATTGAGTCTGACTATATGTGATTATGAACGATTGATTTCAATTGGTTATAAATATAATCAATTTGAGATCGATGATGTGTCATAATTTGATTGGTTAGGACTACATTTTATGGTAAGGTTGCACACACCTAATTAACTAGATAGTTAAACATTAATTATTCAATGAGTAATTTGTTCAATTATCTTTTAATTAGAGTAAATTTGGAACCAATTAAGTCTGAAATGGGAGTGATTGGAGCTATTTAATGTTAATTGGGAGCTAATTTGGGGACCTTTTGGTGTTAATTGTGCTGAAACTATTTTCTAACAAATGACATCTGCTTACCATTTCATTGATATCTCTTAGAATATTTTGAATCTGTGAATGAGGTTATTTTTCCCAGAAACTAGACATCTGGGGCTTCAATTCGAGTACAAGAATGAGACAATTCCGATCAGAATTGAGGCAGATATGATTTTTCAAAGTTGGCTCTATGGGCTATGACAGCAACTACGGGAAAACCGAATTTTGGCTTGCTCCTCACTCCCACCAATCTTTCCATTTAATGCACCAGATTTCCCCAAAGGCTAAAATGAGGTCTAGGTTCATGATTCCTTGTCAACTCTCATTAAATGGCCTTCCATTCATATTTCCTCTACCACTACTATATAAACTCTCATCTCCTTCATTCCAAAGGACAACAAAAAATCTCCCTCTCTTCTCTTCTCTTGAGTTCTAGTGAAGTTGAGTAGTCTTGTCATATCTTGGTCTTCCTGAGACTCAAGGTATTGAGTGAGACTCACTCTCCCTCTCCTAATTCTTCTTTTCCTCCACCCTTAGGACCTCCATCAAGAATCTCCTCATCCATTACATGGATCTTGCATGAAGGTATAGTCCCCTTCCCTAATTGTTTGCTTATATTGTCATGATAAGAATTTAAGATTAAAGCATGATAATTCTCTTGAATATGTTTGAATGTTCTTAATTGTTCTTATGTGTTCTTCAAATGTTCTTAGTTGTTCATCATATGTTCATGCATATCACTTGATTTAATCTTAAATCCACATCAAAAATATGAAAAATATGTTTGTTTAGTAATTCTTTCAAATCATTGAATCTAGGTTTATCACTATCCACACACATTCACTAGAGTTCATTTTTTAATCAAAACGTCATGTTTAATAAATTGAATTAAGGTTTATCACATGCACACACATTAAATTCAACATACAAATTGATTGACATATTGGATGATGTGATATGAATGTTGGCCACCATAGTCTAGAAGACCGATTTCACCGGGCAAGATGGGTGCCTAACACCTTCCCATCTTGTAACATAGCCTCCGAGTTTAGATCAAGGGTTAGTAGATCAAATACTTATCCATGTAATTTTTTATTTTTAGATTGTAACTAGGAAATAAAGCCATGTACTTTATCTTAGATTGTATCTAGGACCAAAGCCATGTAATTTTCCTATGATCAATATAAATTCAATTTCAAATTAATAAAATGAGAAATTTTTCATTCATGGTTTTCTTATTTTTCCAATAATTAAATAAGTGGCGACTCCATTGTAAAACCCTTAATCTAAAGGGAAAAATATAACTAGTCGAACCTTCATTTTGAGAGGCAATAACACGACTCCACCCATTCATGTGGGTTTGGCCCAACATCCCATAAAAACGGGCCGGGGGCGCGGTCTCTCACAAAGCCTATGGGGAAACCAACTACTTAAAAGAAAAACCGCAAATTTTGGACAGAACTAAGGCCTTGCATGGTCCTCGGACTCAAGCCTATGGGGAAACCAACTACTTAAAAGAAAAACTACAAGTTTTGGACAGAACCAAGGCCTTGCATGGTCCTCGGACTTAAGCCTATGGGGAAACCAACTACTGAAAAGAAAAACTACAAGTTTTGGACAGAACCAAGGCCTTGCATGGTCCTCGGACTCAAGCCTATGGGGAAACCAACTACTTAAAAGTAAAATTGCAAGTTTTGGACAGAACCAAGGCCTTGCATGGTCCTCGGACTCAAACTTATGGGGAAACCACCTACTGAAAAGAAAAACTACAAGTTCTGGACGAGCCGGTACAATCCTACCTCGGTCCTCGAATCAGAGACCAAGTGCTATCGAAAACACAGCCAAAGTGCCACACTACTCGGCAACCCTCTCGGATGGTTTATTTTGGATTTCTCATTCTCGGAAGACTAACTCGTGCGTTATGGTACACTCGATTTCTATCTCGTTTATTCTCATAAGTCTAATCTGTTATGGGTTGGTATTATCTTATTTGATAGTTTCAATAGGTTCAAATTTATTGCCTTCTGGTATGGGATTTCTTCCTTTGAGTGTCGTTTAATAAAAGTACCCATGAAATACATCCATTCATAATGTAAGTGCTGTAGAAAGAAAAAAATATTTAGAACGAAACAGAATCATCTTTCATTGAGGTAAATAACTAGTACAACGTACGACGTACAATAAAGGAGCTTAAATAAGCTTATACTTTAAACTAATTACATGAGCAAAAGAAAAGATACAAGAAAGCGGAAGAAGAAGTGCGGAGAAGAGGGATGCTGCCGTTTCAAAATATCGTCTAAGGAGACCATTCCTCAATACTTTTACATGCCTATAACTCAGGCAGCAAAAGAACCCAACTTGGGGCTTGCACCGTTGAAGAAAAGGTGCAGGGAACCCAACTTGAGGCTAGCACCATTGGAGAAAAGGTACCGGGGGCCGGAAGTTGATGAGCCTCCACGTAACCACACCTGCGATAGAGCAGACGGCGCTGATGGTGGAAAACCTTACTCCTGACGCACCAAGGATCTGGTGCGACCAGTACTTGCTTTGGATTTTGACTGAAAGATGGAGAAATACCATTTCCCCCTTGTCGAGACGGAAGATTATCTTGAACCTATGCCTCCCCTGCCCAGACCACGCCACCTTGAGTCTCGGAAGGACTCAGCGCCTCTGTGGCGGATGTAGTTCCTTTACCCCTGCCCATGTCTCAAACATATTGCACAAAGGGTGGATATCACTAAATATGAAAACTGTGATTACAACCGAAGGATTTGTATGTAAGGAGAATAACCTCCTATCCTACTTATATAAAGGGTAAGGTAGTGGCATTCAATTCGAGCAGCTTTCTAAGGGATGCTACAGACAAAGCAGGCTTGGCTCAATTTCCAACATCATCCGCAACCGTAGGATCTGAAGATTCTCGTGAAGGCGCGCCCTGAGTACTGAAATGTCAAAGGGCTCCGCGTGAATGAAAATAAAGGAATGCCTCTTAATTTGGCATGTCTCCCTTGTAAATAGAAAAACACAAATGCTAGTAGAGTACAGAATTCGAGTGAGCCATAATGTGGGCCCAACGTCACTAAAACCCTCCTCCCCCAACTAAAAAGTCGGGCAGCAGGATTTTGAGGGGCTATTGTGGGGCCCGAAATCTGAGGTCCCAGCCCACTTTGTGTTAAGGGCCCAAAGCCCAGGTCGAGGAGCCCTACTGCAGAGGACGCGCAATGAAATACTCCTTGAAGGCCCAAGGATGTGGCCGAGGACGATCTCATGCTCAACACCTCATAAAAGCGCCTGAAGAAAAGGACGAACTCAGTACAAGAGTAGTACAAGGGAGAAAGCTGCCAACACCGTAATGTGGAGCCCAGCACCTGACAGGCCCATACTCCAGACCATGCTATCTCACTTTTCCCAACTACTCTGACGTATGGATTGATAGGACGAGTAATTACCCCAAAAATGGAAAAACTGACACGTAGATGAAGAACGGGAAGTAATTACTAGTATAAAAGGGAAAGAGAGCGGAGAGAAAAGGGAGGATCCTAAAAAAGGAGGAAGAATGGTGAGAATGTGATGCTCCCCGGACTAAGTCCGAGGAGTCAAACCTTTCAAGCTACATCGACGTAGGGCTTAACTATACAGGCCAAGCCTACCTTTGTATGAATTCTCGAAGAATCAGGACCGGACCGTTACCCGGCGATCAAGGGCAGGCCTTTCAAACCCACTCTCTGCAAATCGTATTGTTTGGGCCTTTACTTAAGAGCCCACAATTATGTGTGGGTCGTTACAAATCGTGTCCTTATAATTATAATTTGGGATTACTACATTTTCCAATCACAAAAAAAAACTAGGGTTATGATGAGTGTCATGTGTGGAGAAATAATTTTCCAATCACACCCGTAGATTTTTTTTGTGATGAAAAATTATTGTGATTGGAAAATTATTTCTCCACACATGACACTCATCACACTCCTAGGTTTTTTTTGTGATTGAAAAATGTAGTAATCCCAAATTATAATAAATGCTCTAAATTAACCCTTACCCAAAAAATAGAAGAGCCTCTGAGCATGCGCGTGAGCGCGTGCTCAGAGGCTAGTGCATAGTAAAATACCTAGAAGCTATCCAAAAAAAAAAAAAAAAAAAAAACAAAAGGAAAACGGAAAATGCTAGGAAAACACCTAGAAGGTAAAGGCCACTTGCACACGGAATCAAATACAAAAGTGAAAATGCACTCACTCAATATCACAATTTGTTAAAATTGAACAATAATGTCACTTTGTAGCATGGAGATACTTAATTGAACAAAAATATCTTTATTTTTTTAAAAAAATTATTAAAAATAATACAAATTTTATAAATTTTTTATTTATTTATTAATAGATGTGATAATGAATATGATTGGTACTAGTTCAAGATAATAAATAAATATTAAAAATTTTGTATCTTTTATACTCTTTTTGAATAAACTGTCATAGAGTTGTATATTACAATATTAAAATATAAATAGAGAAAGTTCTCTGGTAAGAGGTAGCTTGTTGATTTTTGTAACAAATTGGTCATGAGTGATACTTATGAGCTAGCATCAAGAGGATGGAGAAATAATTTTATATGTTAACATGGGTTATTATGGTTGTTCTACCAAAATTACTATATTTTGAAAGAGACTCAAGCTTCTCACAATATATCAGCATAGTGGAAGTGAAAACAATTAGGCAATTCTTCGTACACAGATATAACTCTTAAAATTCAATTACAAAAACCAAGCAACATGATTTACAATTATTTGAAGTACAACCAATTAATTTTCAATTTCAAAGCATTTATAGCTTTTGTCTACCAGCTGCCTAAGATTTTTTTCCCCTTTCTATAGCTAAGAAATATAAGTTACATATGAAAAAAGAAAACTTGGAAGCAAAACAACAGACCAATCAAATTTAAACACAAATGCATTAATTTAGGTTAATGCGAAGATAGTTTAATACAAAACTAAGGTCATAGGTTGTGCTACGGTAAGATGGTATTGGGTAAGCTTTGTTGCATATGGTATACAAGTGAGATGATAAAGTTCACATAAAAAAAAAAAGTATAGAGTAGTGGAGAGATGAAAAGGTACAAGTGAGGGAAAAATGTTGAAGGAAGTATAATTGTAAGGTGATAAATTAATAAAGAGAAAAAAAATTGAAAAATAAGAGAGAAAGTGTTGAAAATAAATAGATAATGTAGTTGTTGATGTGGCTTATTGAATTTGTTATTGTTGTAGTATATGGATATCGGTATCTGAGTTACAAAGCTTTTGTAAGTATAGAATTAAGCTACAGTAGTTTAGCTTAGTTTAGATATTCATAATCATAAACGACTGTCGTTTTTGTATATAGGTTAATGAGTCTGTTAGCCATCATTCCACGTGTACGTTTTGGATTGGTTAGGTAGTTAGTTTTTCTGTTATTCCTTTACTTCTGTTATTCAGCTTTCCCGCCTCTGTTCACACTATATAAGGAACAGAGCATTGTAAACTTATTACCAATTCAATATACAAGTTTAACATCATTTTCTTCTCTCTCTCTGAGTTTTCATTCCGCCATTGATGTGTCTTCAAAGCTTGTATGGAATTCAACATGGTATCAGAGCTTGAGCTAGGTCAGAGATCATTCAAGTATGGTATTCTGAATTTCCTAGTTCAATTACGTTCTTCTTTGATTTCTTAGTGCTTCTTCCAGATCAACTAGAAATTTACTTGTTGTGTTTCTGTTGGTTCTTGCATTAAGTTCATCATCTTTGAGGTTTCAATTCCTTTAGTGTGTTGAAATCTTGTTTTTTGTTCTTCTGTTGATAGTTGAAATTGAAATCTTCAATCTTAGGGTTTGCAATTCAATTTTTCCGATCCTATGATTCTTTTCAATTCACTGTTTTCTTGTGATCTCATCAAGATAGTGAATCACATCTTGATTGACACACAGAGTCCAAATTCTTGGTTTTATTTGCTTGAGACCTTGAATTTTCGTCTTTTATCCTTGATAAACATGACTGAAAATAACTCTAGTGCTACTGTTCCTACTGTCCAACCTTGGGAAAACACATCTAGCCCCTATTTTCTATCCAGTGGTGATAATCCAGGAGTTTCTTTAGTGGTTCAACACCTCACTGAAGAAAACTACAACATCTGGAGCAGGGCGATCCTTATCTCTTTGGATGCCAAAACTAAATTGGGCTTTATTGATGGTTCTATCCCTAAGCCTCAATCTGTTGATCATCCAAATTACATAGCCTGGAATAAATGCAACAGTACAGTCCTAGCTTGGCTGTTTAATTCTGTTTCCAAGGAGTTGCAGTCAAGTATAGTCTATTTCAAAACTGCCAGAGATGTATGGGTTGATCTGCAAAACAGATTTGGGCAAGGAAATGGCCCTACAATTTTTGATCTGAGAAAGGAAATTAGTTCATTGACTCAAGAGGATTTAACAATCAATGCGTATTATGCCAAATTTAAAGGTCTTTGGGATGAATTCTCCAATTATAGGACATGTACATGTGGTCATCAAGTTGAGGAATGTACCATGTCATTTTTGATGGGGTTGAATGAGACTTATGCAGCTGTCAGAAGCCAAATTCTGCTTATGGAGCCTGTGCCTTCATTAAGCAAAGTGTTCTCTCTTCTAATGCAAGATGAGAAGCAGAGAAAAGTAGGTGCTGGGAAGAAGTTCTTGGTTGATACATCAGCAGCTTTAGCAGCCTTTGGATCTAAACCTGGTAACACCAAGACCTTTGTTAAGTTCAAGAATGGCAGGCCACAATGCACTCATTGTGGAGCTATGGGGCATGTTGTTGACAAATGCTACAAGTTACATGGATATCCTCCTGGATATAAGTTCAAAAACAAAGGTGGTCAATCTTTTGCAAACACTGTTGTTGCTGCTGAAGATCATATCAGTGAACCCGTTGCTCTAACCAAGACTCAATATCAGCAATTGATTGGTCTGTTGAATTCTCAGTGTCACTTTGGTACTCAAGCACCACCAGAGGCATGTTCCAATGATCATCAAGTTGCCACCATCATTACTCAGCCTTCAATGGATGTTCAAGCTCAAACCTTTTCAGGTATTTGTTTTTCCCCTTCCCTTGAGCATTCAGTCTTTTCTTCAAGTGCAAATACCTCTCATATTAGTTCATATGATTGGATTCTTGATAGTGGTGCAACAGACCACATGGTACACTCCATTCATTTCTTCACTTCTATCACTTCTTCTGTTCAGATTTCTGTTAGACTCCCTAATGGTGAAATGGTTAAAGTGACTCATGTTGGTACTGTTAAAGTCTCAGCCACATTGATTCTAGAAAATGTCCTTTGCATTCCTACTTTTTCTTTCAATCTTATTTCCATAAGCAAACTAACTCAAAACCCTTCATGTTGTTGCATCTTCCTTTCTCATTATTGTTTTCTCCAGGACTTACTGCATTGGAAGATGATTGGGTTGGGTAAGAGACATGGAGGGCTGTATATCTTGCAGTGCAATGATTCCATCATCTTGCCGTCCTCTGTTTCAGAAGTACTATCCAAATTACCTTCTTTCCTTTGTAATAAACAGGTCAATACTTGTAATCTTGATTCTCCTTCTTCTGTTGCTACTTCAGATGATGTTGTTAGAAAGTGGCATTATAGATTGGGTCATCCCTCTTCACAAAGACTAGCTTTGTTGAAATCTATTGTACCTGATCTGGTTCCCTATAATAATAACACTTCTTTTGATTGTCATATCTGCCCTTTAGCTAAACAGCATAAACTACCTTTTTCTAAATCCACAAGTGTCTCCTTAGCTTGTTTTGATTTGATCCATGCTGATATTTGGGGACCCTATTCTACTCCTTCCTTAAATGGCTCAAAATACTTTCTTACTTTGGTTGATGACCATAGTAGATGCACTTGGGTTTATTTAATGAAGTACAAATCTGATGCTTCTTCCTTACTTCAAACCTTTTTCCAAATGATACTTAATCAATTCAAGGTGTCCATTAAGGTCATTAGGAGTGATAATGGTCCTGAATTTACTCTTTCTTCATTTTATGCTTCCAAAGGTGTTTTACATCAACTGTCATGTGTTGAAACTCCACAGCAAAATGCTGTTGTTGAAAGGAAACACCAGCATCTTTTGAATGTTACTAGAGCCTTGAGGTTTCATGCCAACTTACCTTTAAAATTCTGGGGAGATTGTGTTCTTACAGCCACATATCTCATCAACAGGCTTCCTAGTCCTCTTTTAGGCAACCTTACACCATACCAGAAGCTTTTAGGTCATTCTCCTTCATATCAGCACCTTAAGTCCTTTGGTTGCTTATGCTATGCCTCTACTTTAACTAGGAACAGATCCAAGTTTGATCCTAGAGCAAAGGCATGCATATTTCTTGGTTATCCTTTTGGGACAAAAGGGTATAAGTTGTATGATTTGTCTTCTAGAACTATGTTTGTGTCAAGAGATGTTATCTTCAAAGAGAGTGTCTTTCCTTTCAAACACTGGCATTCTAAGTACATTCCTAGCTCTCCTTCAGTTTCTCCCAACATTTTTCCATCCCAGTCACCTTTTCCAGATTCTGTTGCTTCAATTTCTGCTGAGTTTTCCCTTCCTTTTAGCTCTGTTGACACAGCTGTACCTCCTGATGAATTCCCAGATCTTGTTCACCCTGATCTGGATTCTTCTCATCCTAATCCTGTTTTTCCTCATCAACAAGAACCTCCTAGTGTTCAACCTGACTTACCTCTTGTTAGAAAGTCCACTAGGACTCATAAACCTCCTTCATATCTTCATGACTACCACTGCAGTTTAGCTTCCATTTTCATTCCTAATCATCACTGTAACTTGGCTTCCACTTCTCTACCTTCCCATGATTCAATCTCCAGTGGCAGTCCAGGTATTCTTTATCCCCTTTCTTCAACTCTTTCTTATTCTAAACTGTCTACTGCCCATAGAGTCTTCTCTGTTGCCTTGTCTATTGCCAAGGAACCCACTTCCTATGCTGAAGCTTTGCCTAATCCATTGTGGCAAGCTGCCATGAAGGCTGAGATTGATGCACTTCAAGCTAACAAGACTTGGGACATGGTCAAATTGCCTCCTGGTAAAGTGCCAATTGGGTGCAAGTGGGTTTACAAAATCAAGCTTAAAGCTGATGGCTCCATTGAGAGGTACAAGGCTAGATTGGTTGCTAAGGGATTTACTCAAACTGAGGGTGTTGATTACTTTGAGACCTTCTCTCCTGTGGTGAAGTTTGTGACTGTTAGGACTCTTTTGGCTATGGCTGCTGTGTATGGTTGGCATCTGTCCCAATTAGATGTTAACAATGCTTTCTTACAT
Source organism: Quercus lobata (assembly GCF_001633185.2). Lineage (NCBI taxonomy): Eukaryota > Viridiplantae > Streptophyta > Magnoliopsida > Fagales > Fagaceae > Quercus > Quercus lobata. Next base: position 52,833,061 of record NC_044912.1, on the reverse strand, counting down.
GGGGAATTGATTGAGGAAGTGTATATGGTTCCCCCTCCTGGATTTGGCAGCAAGGGGGAGGTGTGCAAACTCACTAAATCCCTTTATGGGTTGAAACAAGCCAGTAGACAATGGTTTGCTAAGCTCTCATCTGCTCTTCTTGATCATGGTTTTATCCAATCTAAATCAGATTACTCTGTCTTCACTAAAGTCAGCAAGGGTTCAATTCTCATCTTGCTAGTTTATGTGGATGACATTTTGATAGCTAGCAACAATGTGGAGGCAGTCAATTCCTTCAAGGTTTTCCTAGATGCCAAGTTCAAACTCAAGGATCTTGGTACTTTGAAGTATTTCTTAGGTCTTGAGGTTGCTAGGACTGAGAAAGGTATCAGTTTATGTCAAAGGAAGTTTGTTTTGGAGCTGCTATCTGATACAGGTTTGCTAGCAAGCAAGCCTGCTAATGTGCCTATGGATCAATCAACCAAATTTAGGAGTTCAATGGGAGAGGCTGCACCTGATCCATCTTTGTATAGAAGACTTATAGGCAAACTGCTCTATCTGACTCTTACCAGACCTGATATTTGTTACTCAGTGCACAAACTGAGTCAGTTTATGAGTTCACCTCAGATTCCTCATTTACAAGCAGTTTATAAGATACTTAAATATCTTAAGAAAACACCAGGGCAGGGTTTATTTCTATCTGCAAGCTCTGAGTTGAAGCTCAAAGCCTACTGTGATGCTGATTGGGCAGCTTGCCCAGACACTAGACGATCTGTTTCAGGATTTTGTGTCTTTCTTGGTGACTCCCTTATATCCTGGAAATGTAAAAAGCAACAGGTAGTGTCCAGATCATCAGCAGAATCTGAGTATCGTGCAATAGCCACTGTCACAAGTGAGCTTGTCTGGTTGTTGGGTTTACTTAGAACCTTTGGTTTAGATCACAATCATCCAACCTCTTTGTACTGTGATAGCAAGGCAGCTCTCTACATTGCTGCAAATCCAGTGTTTCACGAACGTACAAAGCACATAGAGGTTGATTGTCACTACATTCGAAGTAAGATTCAGGATGGAGTGATTAAAACTTTTCATGTGCCTACCAGACATCAGATTGCTGACTTCTTCACCAAAGCTCTTGGATACAAACAATTCTACTTCCTTCTATCCAAGATGAACCTGATCAATATCTATGGTTCATCTTGAGGGGGAGTATTGAATTTGTTATTGTTGTAGTATATGGATATCGGTATCTGAGTTACAAAGCTTTTGTAAGTATAGAATTAAGCTACAGTAGTTTAGCTTAGTTTAGATATTCATAATCATAAACGACTGTCGTTTTTGTATATAGGTTAATGAGTCTGTTAGCCATCATTCCACGTGTACGTTTTGGATTGGTTAGGTAGTTAGTTTTTCTGTTATTCCTTTACTTCTGTTATTCAGCTTTCCCGCCTCTGTTCACACTATATAAGGAACAGAGCATTGTAAACTTATTACCAATTCAATATACAAGTTTAACATCATTTTCTTCTCTCTCTCTGAGTTTTCATTCCGCCATTGATGTGTCTTCAAAGCTTGTATGGAATTCAACATGGCTCAATAAAAACGTAGTAATAACAAAATTTACACTTCAACCGAGATATATATATATATATATATATATATATTTGGTAAACATACTAAATTAGATATCAGCTTAGTGTTATGGCAAGTGTCATCCACCAAAAACAATTGGTTGCGGGATTGAGTACAGAAATCAATCTTTTCAATAAATTGGAAGTATTTAAGATGGTATTCTTAGGGTTATAACTTTTTTTTTTTTTTTTTTTTGATAGGAAGGGTTATAACTTATTATACGTGATATGTGAAGATGCATTTCAAAATCATATAATACAATGATCCTTATGGTTTTTAGTTTCGAAAAAATCCCGCCTTTGACTGTATTCTAAAGCAACATGTAGATTTAGGAAATTATTCGTTTTATATCCTAGCAAGCTACTACGTGCACCATGAATATTACTTAAATAATTATAAGCTATACCTATACCAAGTACCAACATTCTCAAAAAGAAAAGAAAAGAAAAGAAAAAATTAGTGGAAAGTTTCATCTTACTTATCTTTCCTCAGTCTCATCATTTCGTCAAAAAAGAATAAATAGTGAATTGATAATATTGGAAGTAGCGTGAAGTGAACAACACTACACAAAGTAAAACTTTTTCCTAGAAAGAATGACTCAATTATTGTATCTCCCATCAACAATTTGCAGTGCCTTAATTTTGACAGATAATATCTTGGCTTTAAAGACTAACTGCTTGTCTGCAAGTCCTCTTGACAAAAGCTTTTGTGAATGTAATGAAACCCCTGCTCAATTTTCTTCCCCTGTCAATTTTTATCCTCCCTCTCGGCCTTATATCCATACAAACCTCCATCCAATGACAAGCTCCTTTCTCTTTAGGAGATTCTTCAGTTGTCTTAATTGGTGGGGTTTTGGAGGCATCATGACTGGGCTGAAATTTATTAAGCGTAGGAGACGGGAAATTAAGTCATGGATACTTACATTGGTAGTCAATTTCCTAATTCTTGATATTGGGCCCTCATAATTTCCAAATCCATACATGAGAAGCTGAGAGGGAAAATACTGGGCCCTTATATTTGCCTAATTAGAATAATGTTTTATAAATTTGCAGCAATGTTTTAGTTCCAAAATTCGAATATTAGAAATGATAAGGGCCTATTTGGTTGGAGGATTTTTGTTTTTGTTTTCAAAACGGTATGAAAACAATTGAAATTAAAACTAGTTTTTAGATAATAAATTTTACATTTTATGTGTTTGGTTCTCATTTTTAAAAACAATTTAAAAAAAAAATTGGAAGACCATTTCTATTTTTGAGATTTTTTTAAAAAAAATTAAAAAGTAATTTATTGAATCTGCAGATTACTTTTTATATATTTTTTTTATGATAATGATAAGAGAATAGAGCTCTATGTACCTTTTTTTTTTATAATAATTGTGGGGACACGATTCGTGGCGGACCGCAAGGTTGTTGGGTTCGCACGCAAGAAGGCCCCAACAATATCATTTGTAGAGCGTGGGTTTGAAAGGCTAGGCCTTGATCGTCGAGCGGTGGGTTTTTTGTGGAGTTCGTACGTGTCTATGCTATGTTCACCCATGGAGTCTTTCTCCTGGAGGTGGGCTGGGAGGCTCTGGTTTTTGGCCATTTTTCCCAGCCCCTCCTTTAGGTTACTGATTTTTCCTTTTATATTCCCTTGTGTTCACTGTCCTTCGTCCACGTATAGGGTTAGCATTTCCAAGGTTGATATTTGTCCCATCAGCCTGCCCTCAAAGTCGTTGGGGGTGGTTGTAAAAGCCTAAGAATGCGGCTCTGTCAGGTTCAGAGCATTGAATGGCAGTAAGGGCAGCTTTCCCTTGATATTTAAGATCTTTCTCTCAAGCGTCAGTCATGTACCGTTCTTACCCTCCTCTTTGAGGGGGAACTTTGGGTCTGCCGAGGACTGAACTACCCTCGGCGGTGTCCTAAGGCCATTTTGTTGAACTTGGGCCATAGACCTCCTCGGCTTAGGCCTTTTGGTGCTCCCTGGGTAGATGGGCCTGGCCCATAAATCATTTGGGCCCCACAATAGCCCCTCAAAACCCGGCTGTCCAACCTCTGGGTTGGAAAGGGGGGTTTTGGTGATGCTGGACCTTTTCTTACGGCCCAATTAACTCGGAATAATTATAATCCTTTCGTACTTGGCTTTTTTCATAGGCGCAGGTCCGAGGACCATGCATGGCCTTGGTTCTGTTTATCCCTTTCCTCAGGTACCTCACCAGTTGCCGGGCAATAGGTTGCCCTTGGCAGCTGCTATTCCCCGGCGTGGGCCGTAATCTGAGGACACCCTTGCAGGATGGGCCCGGGCCGCGGTTTTACTGGGCCCACCAATTAGGAGATATTTCCCTAGTCTTTAGTCACGCGGCACTTTTTTGACGTCCCAGTGCTCGAGGTGCGACTTTCCCAGACTCCTTTAATCTCGTGGTCGCAGCTGACGTTGGAAGTCGAGCCGGAGATATTTTGTCTGTAGCGCCTCTTGGGACGCTGCGTGAATTAAATGCCCCTGCCCCATCTTTTCAAATAAATAGGGGAGAAAATTACTTTGCCTACGCACAAACCCTTTAGCTTCCTCCTTCAGGAAATCATGTCTGAGGCGAGGGTTAGGGAAAAAGAGCTTTCTTCACCGCAGGAACACCGCATCTTCCCGAGACTCGAAGGAGTGATGTGCGGGCCAAAGATGCATAAATTCAAGAGAAATCTCCACTTCGACAGAGGGAAAAGGGTGTTTCCCCCTCTTCTAGTCAAAATCCGAAGCAGGTTCTGGTCATGCCAGATTTTTGGTATGTCCGCAGATGGAATTTCCACCATCAGCACTGTCTACTCTTCAGCCGGCAAATTTTTGCAGGGGCTTCCCAACTTCCGGCTCTCTGCACCTTTTCTGTAGATGGTGTTAGCTTGAGGTCAGGCTCTTTGGCTGCCTGAGTTATGGGCATGTAGGAGTGTCAAGGAATAGTTTCCTTAGACAATAACCTGGCGCAGTAGCCAACCTCTCCTCTGAGCTGCCCCCACGGCCTTCTCCCCACTTGCTTGTATTTTCCTTTACTTATGTAGTCAGCTTTAGTATAAGCTTGTTTCAGCTTTTTATCGTACACTGTACTGTTCGTTTGTCTTAATAAAATATGTGTCTATTTCTCCATACATATCTTTCTTCTCCGTAACAACTACTTTATGCATGAATATTAAATGTAAGCTTGCCCTTAAGGATATTCCAGACAGAAAAAATGCTTTAACACAGGCTACTACTAATTTAAACTCACAAGTATTATCAAGTATAACAATGGTAATCCTTAACAAATCGAACTCTTGGGACTAACCGGGATAACTGTTGAACGCTGCGCGATGCACGCCAGACCCATGCCCAAAACCGAGTTTTCATTATCCAGGTAGTTGGTTTCCCCTGAGGCTTGGGTCCGAGGACCATGCAATGCCTTGGTTCTGTCCAAAACCTAGTTTTCCTTACATCCAGGTAGTTGGTTTCCCCTGAGGCTTGGGTCCGAGGACCATGCAATGCCTTGGTTCTGTCCAAAACCTAGTTTTCATCATCCAGGTAGTTGGTTTCCCCTGAGGCTTGGGTCCGAGGACCATGCAATGCCTTGGTTCTGTCCAAAACCTAGTTTTCATCATCCAGGTAGTTGGTTTCCCCTGAGGCTTGGGTTGGACCATGCAATGCCTTGGTTCTGTCCAAAACCTAGTTTTCATCTCATCCAGGTAGTTGGTTTCTCCTGAGGCTTGGGTCCGTGGACCATGCAATGCCTTGGTTCTGTCCAAAACCTAGTTTTCATCATCCAGGTAGTTGGTTTCCCCTGAGGCTTGGGTCCGAGGACCATGCAATGCCTTGGTTCTGTCCAAAACCTAGTTTTCATCATCCAGGTAGTTGGTTTCCCCTGAGGCTTGGGTCCGAGGACCATGCAATGCCTTGGTTCTGTCCAAAACCTAGTTTTCTTCATCCAGGTAGTTGGTTTCCCCTGAGGCTTGGGTCCGAGGACCATGCAATGCCTTGGTTCTGTCCAAAACCTAGTTTTCTTTCATCCAGGTAGTTGGTTTCTCCTGAGGCTTGGGTCCGAGGACCATGCAATGCCTTGGTTCTGTCCAAAACCTAGTTTTCCTTACATCCAGGTAGTTGGTTTCCCCTGAGGCTTGGGTCGAGGACCATGCAATGCCTTGGTTCTGTCCAAAACCTAGTTTTCTTACATCCAGGTAGTTGGTTTCTCCTGAGGCTTGGGTCCGAGGACCATGCAATGCCTTGGTTCTGTCCAAAACCTAGTTTTCATCATCCAGGTAGTTGGTTTCCCCTGAGGCTTGGGTCCGAGGACCATGCAATGCCTTGGTTCTGTCCAAAACCTAGTTTTCATCATCCAGGTAGTTGGTTTCCCCTGAGGCTTGGGCCCGAGGACCATGCAATGCCTTGGTTCTGTCCAAAACCTAGTTTTCATTTCATCCAGGTAGTTGGTTTCTCCTGAGGCTTGGGTCCGTGGACCATGCAATGCCTTGGTTCTGTCCAAAACCTAGTTTTCATCTCATCCAGGTAGTTGGTTTCTCCTGAGGCTTGGGTCCGAGGACCATGCAATGCCTTGGTTCTGTCCAAAACCTAGTTTTCATCTCATCCAGGTAGTTGGTTTCTCCTGAGGCTTGGGTCCGAGGACCATGCAATGCCTTGGTTCTGTCCAAAACCTAGTTTTCATCATCCAGGTAGTTGGTTTCCCCTGAGGCTTGGGTCCGAGGACCATGCAATGCCTTGGTTCTGTCCAAAACCTAGTTTTACTTAGCACTGGAACTTGGTTGTAGGGGGGTTAGCTCCTCGGCCAAGCCCCTAGAATCATTCGCGTGATTAACGCTGACAAACGTAGCCCCTAATCAATAAGCATAGCCCCCAGCGGGACTTTACGCTGGAGTTGGAACTTGGTTTTAAGGGGGTTAGCCCCTCGGCCAAGCCCCTAGCCAAAGAACTTAGTCTCTAACGAGGCCTTATACTAGAACTTTATAACCCACGGTTAGAAATACCGCCGGAGTTCTCTCGACCCACCGCCTATACCAACGCACAAGCCTCCCCACAGACGGCGCCAATTGTGGGGACACGATTCGTGGCGGACCGCAAGGTTGTTGGGTTCGCACGCAAGAAGGCCCCAACAATATCATTTGTAGAGCGTGGGTTTGAAAGGCTAGGCCTTGATCGTCGAGCGGTGGGTTTTTCGTGGAGTTCGTACGTGTCTATGCTATGTTCACCCATGGAGTCTTTCTCCTGGAGGTGGGCTGGGAGGCTCTGGTTTTTGGCCATTTTTCCCAGCCCCTCCTTTAGGTTACTGATTTTTCCTTTTATATTCCCTTGTGTTCACTGTCCTTCGTCCACGTATAGGGTTAGCATTTCCAAGGTTGATATTTGTCCCATCAGCCTGCCCTCAAAGTCGTTGGGGGTGGTTGTAAAAGCCTAAGAATGCGGCTCTGTCAGGTTCAGAGCATTGAATGGCAGTAAGGGCAGCTTTCCCTTGATATTTAAGATCTTTCTCTCAAGCGTCAGTCATGTACCGTTCTTACCCTCCTCTTTGAGGGGGAACTTTGGGTCTGCCGAGGACTGAACTACCCTCGGCGGTGTCCTAAGGCCATTTTGTTGAACTTGGGCCATAGACCTCCTCGGCTTAGGCCTTTTGGTGCTCCCTGGGTAGATGGGCCTGGCCCATAAATCATTTGGGCCCCACAATAATGATAAGTTTCAAATTTAAAGTGTGACAATATTTTTATGATAAAAATAAACTCTTAAATTTAAGAGATAGAAAAGTTTGGACAAATTTGTGAGGTCTACAATTTTCAATTTATTACTCTTACCAAACATGCCCTAAGATTTAGTTCTATATTTCCAATGTACTAGAAAGGTACCCCTTTTTGCACTTTTTAAATGAAATTTAGTTACTTATAATAAAAAAAGGCAGAAAATTCTTTTCATCTTTGAAATATAATCAATGTTTTTCATCTCTAAAATTTAAAAATTTCTATTTATGTCCTTGAAAAATTAAAATGCCTGTGATTTTGGCATTTTGTCCACTTTTGATAAGGTTTTTGTTAGCGTGGCCAACAGAATACATGTTTTAGAGATGGAAAAAGAAAATGAGCAAAATGAATATAATTTAGGTTTTATTTTTGACCCCGAAATATCATCAAGGTTATAATTTTACCCCTTCTGTCAAACATGTTGGCAAAAATCTTAATGAGAGTGGATGGAAGGATGAAATGTAGAACATTTTAAATTTTAAGGATGAAAATATAGCATGGGCTATATTCCAAGGGCAAGACGGATATTTTAACTGAAACAGGTCTAGCACTAATGCTTTGTTCCTAAACAATTATAAGATTAGTAAAGCATTCTAATTTCTAACCAAAACAATTAAAGCAAAACTATTCGGTTTTTTCTTTTTAATTGCAGTAGCAAAAGCTTGTACCTCCTGTGAAATTTGCACTAGCCCGGTTCTCTTAATCAAACTCTATTTTATTTTATATCATTAAGGCAAGCCAAAAATAAGCTTCTCAAGTAAATATATGATTGTTTTATATTCACTTCAAGCAAATATCACTGCACTAAATTAACAAGTGATTTAATTTTTGAGAGGAAAATTAATGAGTAATTTAGGATCAATTTATTCCTTATAATTATTTGAACTTTCTAAAAAAAGAAAAGAAAAATCTTTTCTCAACTATGTAAATTTGATTGCTATTTCTTAGTATTATCTGCTGTTCCCCAATTATTATCACTACAAGAAAAATGCCTATTAGCGACCAAGAATTTTTGACGGACCCAAAAAGCCCTCTCAAAAAATCTTATTTGTGATGACAAAATAAAGCCCTCTCAAATACTTGGTAAAATGAGAATATTTGTGACTAACAAAAAAAGTTGTCGCAATTATGTGTTATAGCCGTCACAAATACTAATATTTTGGAGGGAAATTTTCCCTCCATATTATTTGTGAGAGACAATTAAAAATCCCTTGCAAGAAGTGTATTATTTGTGACGGTTAAAAAAGACTGTCACTAATACTAAATTGTTTGCAAAGGCTAGGATCGACCTTCACAAATAATCATTAAAATGTCAAAATTTTTGGAGGGAAATGTTCCCACCAAATTATGTCCGAGGGACAATAAAAATCCCTTGCAAAAAGTTTATTTTTTGTGTGGGTTAAAAATATGCCCTTACTAATACTAAATTATTTGCGAGGGCCACGATTGACCTTTGCAAAAAATCAATAAAATATTATTATTATTATTATTTTGGAGATAAAAGTTATTCTAAAATTCAAAGAAAAATAAAAAGAAACACATAAACATATAGCACTTTGTATTCTTTAGATGAACCTTTTGTTTACGGTCTAAAAAAAACCTTTTATATACATCATATATAAGAAAGGTCTCTCCTTATTTTCTAAACAATTGTACTCATAAAAAAATGATAGCACTTTCAACTTCAAAATGGTAGCCTAAAATTCAAGAATTTCAGCCTTTTGTACTCTCTCTCTCTCTCAAAAGTAAATAAAAATTTCCTCCCATTAAAATAATGCATAAAAGATGAGTTTATAAATCAAATGGTAAATTACATCCGATTGGCGTGAAAATTGGCATATATGTTAAGAACATATAGAAAATGTAATCCAATGGTTGGATTTTCAAATTATGAATTCAATGATAAGTTATTGGGTGATGTAACATTTTTTAGAGTTACAACATGTGTAACTTGAACCCAACTCTGTATTCCTCAATTCGATGTGAATTTTGAAAAATTTACCGGTAGATTACATTATCCTCATATATTTTTCATCCTTATAAAATTTCAAGGTGATCAAATATTTATTGTCATGTCATCAATCAATTGTTTAAATTCAAGTTTTTGTAGTTTAAAATAATGTATAAAAGATGAGTTTATAGATCAAGTGGTAAATTACATCCGATTGGCATGAAAATTGGCATGCATGTTAAGAACATATAAAGCATGTAATCCAACAGTTGGATTTTCAAAATATAAATTCGATAATAAGTTATTGGGTGGTGTAATATTTTTTAGAATTACATTAGGTGTAACTTGAACCCAATCCTATATTTCTTAATTCGATGTAAATTTTGACAAATCTACCGTTAGATTACATTATCTTTGTATATTTTTCATGCTTACAAAATTTCAAGATAATCAAAGATCAATAGTCATGTTATCAATCAATTGTCTAGATTCAAGTTTTAGTAATTTAAAATAATGCATAAAAGATGAGTTTATAGATCAAATGGTAAATTACATCCGATTGGCATGAAAATTGGTATGCATGTTAAGACCATATAGAACATATAACACAACGGTTGGATTTTCAAAATATGAATTCAATAATATGTTATTGAGTAGTGTAATATTTTTTAGAATTACGTTAGAAGAAGAGGGGTCAAAATAAAAGTAACACAAAAAGATGAAGGAATTGTAACATTAAGGTATAGAGTAGTTCACATTAAAAAAAAAAAAAGAAAAAAAAAAGAAAAAGAAGAAGAAGAAGAAGGTATAGAGTAATGGGGAGATGAAAAGGTAAAAGTAAGAGAAAAATGTTAGAGGAAGTGTAATTGTAAAGTGATAAATTAACAAAAAGAAAAAAAAAATGAGAGAGAAAGTGTTAAAAATAGGTGGATAATGTAGCTGTTGATATGGCTCAATAAAAGCATAGCAACAACAAAATCTACATTTCAACTTTTATATATATATATATATATTTGGTAAACATACTAACTTAGATGTCATCTTAGTGTGATGGCAAGTGCCATCCACCAAAAGCAACTAGTCCGGGATTGAGTATTGAAATCAATTTCTTCAATAAATTAGAAGTATTCAAGATGGGATTCTTAGGGTTTTAACTTATTATAAGTGATATATGAAGATGCATTTCAAAATCATATGATACAATGATCTTTATGATTTTTAGTTTCAAAAAATCCCGCCTCTGATTGTATTCTAAGGCAACAAGTAGATTTAGGAAATGATTCGTTTTATATCCTAGCAAACTACTACGTGCACCATGAATATTACTTAAATAATTATAAGCTACACCTATACCAAGTACCAACATTCTCAGTTTCTCACTCCATCAAAAACAAACAGCAAATAATAATAATAATAATATTTTTCAAAAAAAAAAAATTCAGTGGAAAGTTTCGTCCTACTTATCTTTCCTCAGTCTCATCATTTCGTCAAAAAAGAATAAATAGTGAATTGATAATATTGGAAGTAGCCTGAAGTGAACAACACTACACAAAAGTAAAACTTTTTCCTAGAAAGGAGGAGTCAATTATTGTATCTCCCATCAACAATTTGCAGTGCCTTAATTTTCACAGATAATATATTGACTTTAAAGACTAACTAGCTTGTCTGCAAGTCCTCTTGACAAAAGTTTTTGTGAATGTAATGAAACCCCTGCTCAATTTTCATCCTCCCTCTCGGCCTTATATCCATACATTCCTCCAATGACAAGCTCCTTTCTCTTTAGGAGATTCTTCGGTTGTCTTTATTGGTGGGGTTTTGGAGGTATCATGAATGGGCTGAAATTTGTTAAGCGTAGGAGAGGGGAAATTAAGTCATGGATACTTAAATTGGTAGTCAATTTCCTAATTCTTGATACTGGGCCCTCATATTTACCAAATCCATACATGAGAATCAAAACCAACCACCATTTAGCAGCTAAACTCATCAAAGGCTTCATAGCAGAGTCATCAGCAGAATCAAAACCAACCACCATTTATGGAGGCAAGTCCTCTTTTCCTCCAGAAGATAATAGTCAATTCACTGGCATTTGCCCAGCCAAGTTACATGAGCATGATCTGGAGAAGACTGTGTCAACACAACAGCCAAAAATCATTGTTTAAGTTTGAGAAAAATAAAAAATACATACGGGTTCTCATAAATCTTGAGAATATATTTTACAGTGCAGGTTGAGATACAGAGATTAGTATAAATCATGCACATGAGATCTATCAACAAAATTCCAAATTGGGACATTGTCCAATAACAAATTCAGTGGACACTGGCAGTGTACCTGATCTCTGACAGATCATATACACAAGCAGTATGCTTCTCTCATTTGTTACTTCCTATGACCACAAAAAATGATGTGAAGTGCAGGCAATTATATGTACTAGTTTAAATTTCTTTTCTGTCAGTGCCAATCTAATTCAACTATAACTTACAAACAACAATGAATTCTCAAACCTCTTAAGTTTTCAATGTTTACAATTTTATCACGAACAACAAGAATGGAAAATATATACATGTTGGCAATGTTAATGTATCTATTTCTGAAGTGTGGTTACACATTTTGTAGTAAAATTTCCATGTTTCTGAAATTCTTAAACTTCAAATCTTCAATAATCAACATCCAAACCATGTTGCACGGACAGGCCAAAATTGACCAAGTATCGGTGTCGGACACGAGTACTGGTAAGACACGCCCAGAAAACGTACCCATCGCGTACTAGAGAGATTTTTTTTATATAAAATTCCGGGTAAGGTCCGGACACGCGAGAGGGTAAAAAAAGAAAAGATATTCAGCCTCTCTTGCTCTGTGTTCTCTGAGTTCTCCCTCTTGCAAAGCCATTCCGCCCATGCCAAAGTTCTGCCAGTAAGCTTTAAAATTTGAATCCATTTTGGGGTTTGAGTCGTGATAGATAGAGAAAGTGAGACAGAGAAGAGGTTCCTGCCATGGTCTTCTGCTAGAGACAGAGCAAGTGGGCGAGAGAATAGAGAGAATGTTCTAGATCAAAAACAGATAGTTCCATTTACCCTCTAACCCAGACAATCAAGCCCGAATAGACATGAGCCAGCAACCCAACCTATCACAATAAAACCCAGATTGAAATTTAGCCCAACTAAAGCCAAGCCCACAACAAAAATATACCAACAGCCTAACCCAAAAATAATTCTACTATATAAAATTCCCAAACCCAAAATCAGAATTTACTGACTAATAATAATAATAATAATATTAATAAACCCCATAAGCACATAAATAATTTGAAAATTACTACAAAACTCCTTGAAATCACATACATATTTAATTTAGATATGTTTTCAAGCAATTTTTTAGTTGTTACATAATTTTTAATCCTAAAGTAAACATAAATTATGTCTAAAAATATTTAAATTATAAATAAAAATAAAAATTAAATAATTAATTAATAGTTGTACTGTTGTGTCCTAATTTTTCAAGAATTACTGTACCCCCATACCTATACCCGTACTCGTACTCGAGTCTATGCAACTTAACAGTCCTCCTCCTCTTCCTTCTCCGTTGCTTTTACTGAGCGCTGACAACTTGGTTGTGTTGACCATAAAACTAGTTGGGTCCCGCATAATGTAAACCTATGGCCTTCAATTCCAATTACACCAAGGAAGATCAAAAGGTATTGGGAAGCTAAGTATCTATAAATGTATGGGATAGTCAAGGTTTAGAAATGGATTTTCAAGGAAAGTGGGTTTAGATTGGTCAACTATCCATATATTACTGTCAGTTTGGATTGAGATTATTGTGCGTCTACGTTTTCTATTTCACTTTCCCTTTTTTTTTTTTTTTTTAGTGCATGAACAGTAAAATCACATGGATTTACTGTGCAGGAGACAATTTTCACTGTTCACGCACTGTAGCAACACTATTCATGCATTTAAAAATATTAAAAATGGATCCCACGGTACTATTCACACATTTAAAAATTATTTTCCTACAGTGTTTTCAATTTTCAGTTTTTAGTTTCAGCAAAAATAAGTTGTATCGAAACGGACCCTTAGTTGTCATCATTGTAACAACAATGGGCATTTTAGTGTTAGAGGTTTATATGATGAGAGTGTGAAGAGAATAACATAATATATACATGGAAAACCCTTTTGCATAAGCAAGAAGAGTGAAAAATCATAGGTGAAGGAGGTAATCCTCTACCTCTAGCCACTAGTATTACAGATATTGGAAAATGGTGAATAATAAACAATATCTGACAGTGGTGAATTGTGCTCTTTATGGAAGTCAATCCCCCTCCCCTTTATAAGCCAAGGGAGGAGGTGGACCCCTTACAAATGCTGAATCCTTATTGGCTGTGAATATAGCAGACAAACATTTTCCAAAGTAGAGTTAAGGTGAAAATAACCCTTAACATCCCCAAAATGACAAAAGGTATGCACAATCAGCCACCAAGCAATAGTTCCACATGAGCTTCTTGATGTTGCCCAGCATTTCAATGAGCACATCTAGAAGCCACTTGAGCATATGCCATTCCCCACTTATCCATTAGTCCATGACTACAATAAGAAAAGGGAATTGTACCCTTTGCATAAGCTCAGAACTCTGGCATTCTTCCCCAAAACAGGGAAGAAAATACACTGAATCTGATCTAAAGAGCTCACAACCTCTATTAGCCAATACAATCAATTATATTTATATTATATTATATATATGTGCGTGTGTGTGTGTTTGTAATGTATGTGGCCACAAGCGATGTACTAAAACGAATTACAATTGGAAAAGGGCTGCTCTTCAGACCATTTCTATAATGGTCTATATTATCAACTAAATACTAGAACATGTGAATTGTATCCAGAAATGAAAAACAAATGAAATTCCCTAAGTTGTGCCTATTCTCCCAATTTTGCTTTTGTTAGAGAATCCATGTTCTAAATGTCAAACCAAATAATATCATCAAAATTTTGGAATTTTCATGCGGCAGAAGTAGAAGCCACCATATTATGAGATGAAAAAAATGTATCACCTTTGACACTAAAAAGCAAGAGAAAAAAAATTTTATTAAGAGTTCAGAAGCCACAGAATTATGAGATGAAAAAATATCTTGCCTTTGTCACTAGAAAGCAAGAGCAAATAAAATAATTAAGAGTTCAAAAGGATTAATTACCAGAGCCGTTTGAGGCAAATCATTCTTGTAGATACTAAGCACGCAGGAAGACTTTCGGATTAAAAAAAAAAAAAAAAAATCCCGCAAGTCCGTTTCTTTGGAATTCCAATCAGAGATAAAACCTTTCAACAATCTGCATCTGCCGTGAGCAATAAAGAAAGTGTATCGTTTTAAACAAAATCTCTTTGACCTTGGCTGAAGTAGTATAAAGGCGAAATTGATAAAGTGGTGGATGTATATCAACAACCAAATTTTGCCAGCAACCCAGCCGGATATGGATATGTTGGATGAGACCATCTCAAAGGACTGTATTAGTTACAAAGCTTCATCTGTACACTCCTTAGAGGTTGTTGTATATGCAATTGAGCTGTCAGCTTGCTTGTCTCTTCCATTACCCCATTATAATATTAGCAACTTGCTTTCCAACAGAGATGTCAGACCCTACCCTGATATTTCAACACCTCAACTGTGACATTCTTATAAGGCTTCTTAAAAACATGACAAGCAAGCTTCAAATGTCCATTCTTGACATACATATCCACAAGCTAGTTTGAACTACAAAATCCATGGGAAGATCTTTCTGAATAAAATACCCATGAACAGAAAGGCCCAGTTTTAAGTCCCCAAGATTTGCACAAACCTGTGTGAACCCCACCATCACAAACCCATCTTCTTCCATTCCTCCCTTTTCCATTCACCTATGCATGTCAAACGCTTAGATTGGCAGCCCACTCTTTGCAAACCCACTTATCATAGTTGTCCAACAAACAAGATCCCTTCTCAGCATACTATCAAATACCACAATTGGTTCATCCATCTTCTGACACTATGCATACAAATTCAAAACTGAAGACATAACAAACACATCAAACTCAAACCCCATAATCCATTGCTTTACACCAAAGTTCCTCCCTTGTTTTCAAATCTGACAACCTCGTACATGCCTTGAGGGTCACAGTGAAAGTCAAGTTATCATTACAGGTCTAACACTTTCCAAGATCATTTGACGATATAGATTTAGAACTTCATTTGGGCACTCACTGCGTGAATAGGCTATTATCATGGCATTCCATGCATCTATACCTCTTTGAGGCAATACATCAAGCACTTCACGGGAAACTTCATTGTCGCCTATATTTACACATGAAATATACTCTGGAGCACACTGCTCTTATTTATCAAAATACGGTGAGCGTATAATATCAGATAATTTAATTAGAAAGAATGTCTCCTTGCTCAAACTACCTTGATTAAATTTAATTGTCTAGCAACTCAAATTCAATAGCTAAGAATTTCCTGAAGAGCTAATGTGACAAAGCCTAATCCATGAGAACAAATACATGGGCTATTTAAATAAATCTTTGGCAGGAGACTAGGGGTGGATGACATACCAGTAACTTAGAAATGAAGCCAGCAATAAAAGCATAGGAGATGTTATTATCTACCACTCATTTTCCCTTGGGATCAATGGGTATTCACTTCTAGGTTGAAATTCCACGTCACAAATTCCAGTTCTTGTGAGTCTTGCTTCACCAGTCCATCACAATTTTGCTTTATCATCAAATAAAGAAGCCGTTTAGTGACAAATCCCACACTGTCAAGCTTGGGCAACAGCTAGCATTTGATATTCACTTGATAGCAGAGTATCCCTCTACTGCAAATATTCTAAAGAAATAAATCAATTTTATAGTTTTTCTCTTTTAACTCAATAGAGCTAACTTGTCATTTAAACACAAACATCAAGAATTCTAGACTAAGTTTCATCCTTATATCAATTTGTTTAACTGAAAACAGAAAAACAATGATATTTTGTAAGTTTCTTATATTGGGACACAAACAAACAAGTCAGAACTCAGAAAGAGCCTAATTCTTCTACTGTTTCAGGCCTAATTTTTGGGCACACCATCACAAAATCCAAATACCAAAAAGGGAAATTTCTACTGCTTTCTAATCAACCAAACAATGAATGGGTGGTGTGGTGTGGCGTCAAAATAAGAAAAGAAAAGAAAAAGGTGGGGTCCTTTAAATTTTAAAATAGTTGTAATAATTTCAAATGATAAAAAAAGTTCTCTCTAAACATAAGAGACACAGTTGCACTTAAAGAAGCAATTTTATCACCTTTGCTGCAATTTCAACTCACACGTAGACCCCCAAAGCCCCCACCAAATGCAATACAATTAATTAAAAGAAGCAAAAAGAATACTCTCTTGAATCTAATTTCAAGACAGGGTCCAAAATTTCTTCTTTACATTTGATTTTACCACGCTGGAATGGCACGCATCTATTGCATGGAAAGTTGTAGTAAATTCTATAAAAAGAGAGCAAAAACAAGAGTGACAAATTTACCCTTCATACAATCAGTTGCGACACTTTGTCCTCGCCAACTAGAGTCCAATAACTTCTTGGTATCAACTATTAGAAATTGGAATCACAAATTAGTTAACCCATATCTATGGCCCTTGTCACAGTTTAAAATGAAAATTAAAGAAAATGCAAGCATATGCCAAATGAATATTTAAAAAAGAAAAAAATTAAATAAGAAAGAGGGGACTTACAAAAAAATAAGAAAAAAAAAGTTTATCAGCCATGCATATTCATGAAAGCTAGCAAATCCAAATTCACTAGGATTCCTCTTCCTCTTCCTTGCAATCATAGTCACCTTGTTCTTGTTTGCTTGAATTCCCAATCCAATTTCCCAAACGTGGAATGAATCTCTCGATTATATTAGGGAGTACTCGTATCCTCTTTGGGTGAGGTACATCTACTTCATTAGAGGTACCTTCTCCATTTGGTCCAGCCATATCTCCATTGGAGTCATCACGATCACTTCTTCGCTTAGTTTTTGTATCTTTTGCTGAATCTTCAAAACCATCCTCATATGGAGTGATGACACAGTTGCTACTCCCAACCTTAGTTTGCTTGAGATCTTCAATGTCTTGCTCATGATATACCTGTTAATGTATATTATGTGATGGGCTTTAGGCCCAATTAGGTTATTTGTATAGTACACTTTACTTGTACCGCACACATATTACTTGTACCGCACACATATACCTCCTATATAAAGGCACTGATGTATATTCTTTTACTCATGAAATACAATACAATTATTCTGTATTTCTAACAATACCAAACAAGCCCCACATTTAGTAACCTCCCAACCTGGATCATTGGTTTCAAATGTAACCTCAATTTGGCTGAATCCATTTGCATCGCTTTGACTCAATGTTTCTTTCCATTCCTTATCGAAGAAATTATAGGAATAATATATCAACGAAAGGTGATATGTTTCAAACAAACCAAATTCTTTAGATATATGTAGGCCCAATTGATAAGCTTCAAATCCGTTGGATTTAACGGAACACCAAAGTGAAGGCGGAGAATCATCAAGTCCAAAAGCTTGATCAAGTGGGTGGCGGAAAACAAAGCACGTGGTGATTCCCAAAAATTTGTTACATAAATATGAAGGCACTTGCAATTTCACCGAATCCCCCACATTTTGGTTGCTAAACCGTTTCGGAATTTCATTTTTAGGAATCTGGACACTATAGTATGAATGACTTTGATTGTAGTTTCTCTGAAATCGAAAAAAATAAAAAAAATAAAAATCATGATGCTTAATTGGAACTTCACATGCAACAAAAAAAAACACACATAGAGAAAGACAGAGACCTGGTAATTAATGAAATAACATCTTAGCATTGTTGACAACATGTCTTCGTAACCTTGATTCTCAATTAATTTGATGCAATTGAGAAGATCCAGTGTTGGACAGAATCATCATCTGGTCTTATTGATAATGTTTCCAATGAGGTACAATCTCTTGCATGAATATTCTCAATACTTAATGGAAGCTCTGGCAATGATTGAAGGCTTGTGCAATAATTTTAATCAAGAATTTCAGATTAGATAGTTGCATCATACTTTTAGGAAGGCAAACAAAATTATTTCCTTTTAGATTCAACTTTGATAAAGATGACAAACAACCAATAGCATAAGGAATTGTTTGGAGATTGCAATAACTTATATCAAGTTTAGTAAATGAACATAAGCTTGATAAAGCATGCACTAAAATTCCCATCGGATTCGGATCTAGACTTCTTCTTAGCATTAAAGGCAAATTTAGGAGTTTAGTGGAAGATTTAGGTGATAGCCCTTCACATCGACGAAGAGACACTACTCTAAGATTTTTTAAGAGATTGATGGATGCAGGTAGCCCTTTTATAGCAGTTCCACTCACATTTAGCTCCTTCAAGCCTTTGAGATTCCCTAATGTCTCTGGCAATTCATCAAGTTTTGAGCAGCCTGATTATGTAAGCATTTTTAGAGACATCCAACTACAACAAGAATTTGGAAGAATTGAAAGTTTTTTGCAATCTCTTAGATCCAATTTTTTTAAGACCAGTGAAATGCTTCACTGATAACAGTAGATCTTTTATAGCAGTTTCATTCAAATAAAGTTATGACAAACGGGACATATTTCCCACAACGTCTGGAAACTTTTTTAGTCATGAACAACCAGAAAGAATTAAAACTTCTAGAGATTCCAAGTTGATCTTTTGTGGAAGGCTCTTAAGACACTTGCAACCATTTGGATCTAGTTGAATAAGCTATTTGAGATTTCCACCGGGCTCTTTAGGGGATTCACAACGAACTATTTCATGGCCCATTTCCTATAGCAAATCATGCATCCACAATTTCCCCGATATGCCAATGGTTATGAGAGATTTTACCACGAGGATATCAATATTGTAGTCTAAGTAGTAACCAAAACTTTCTAGTACATCTCTTATGCCACCTTTGTTCTCTCCTTTGAAGAAACATGCAATATCTAAAAATAGTTCTTTTTGCATATTCGTTAACTCATCAAAACTTATTTGAAGTATATCCAAAATTTTGTTATTAAGTTTTGATTTTAGTTTATCTCGAGCAGTTCTCCATGCATTGATTCTTCTACCAAATAGTGAAGAACCTAAAACTTTAAGAGCTAAAGGAAGGCCTTTTGCGTAATTCATAAAATCCATAGACAAATCCATATAACTTTCTTTAGGATGGGTTTTCTTAAAAGCACCCCAACTAAAAAGCTCCAAAACTTCATCATCATTCAACCCCTTCATTGTATATATATCATCCATTCCATTTCTTTTCAAAAAATGACTATCTCTACTTGTTAGAATAATTCTACTCCTTGGACCAAACCAATCATGTCTCCCTACTAATGCTTTTAGTTGTTCATCTCTATCCACATCATCAAGAACAATAAGAACCTTTTTATTATGTAGTGTATTTCCTATAACATTGATTCCCCCATGAAAATTCCATATATCTATTTCACTTTCTATAAGGATCTTAGATAGAAGTTGCTTTTGTAAAAAAAGTAGACCTTGATTTTTAGTTTCTTCTTTAACATTAGCAATAAAGCTGCTACCTTCAAAATTGCCAGAAAGTCTTTTATAAATTTCTTGTGCAAGAGTTGTTTTGCCTATTCCACCCATCCTGCAAATCCCAACAAAGTGAATATCACCCAACCCTTCACCTAAATATAAATCCAACACTTCCTCCACATGGGATTCTATTCCAAAAAGGTCCTTGGAAATGATACTTTGGAATACTAGATACAATTTGCTAAATATCCCTTTAAGGATTTCTTGGATAGCAATTGATTCATACCTACAAAGAAGATAGTAGAACAATAATTTTGTTAATTGTACAATCATATCATATATAATATATTAAAGTGGAAGCACAATTAAGAATCTAAATTAGATTCCAATTACACTGATACAATCTATTATATATATATATATATATATATATATATATATATATAAACACACACTCACACAAACATACACAATGATGTATGTATATATTGCATCCCTAGATTTGATTGGGTTTTAAACTTGTGTAATATATTACACTGAAAGCTCAACCAAGAATCCATACTAGATTTCAATTGCTCTTGAATTTTGTGTCAAATATAAATGGCTTATAATTTTATGTCAAGTGTCTTTAGATTTTTTTTTTGCACTCTAATTCTATGTCAAGTGTCTTTCAACTGTACCCTAATTTTGTGTTAATAATTCTATTTCCAAATTTATACATCTAGACTTTAAAAAAATATATAAAAATTCTCCATTTGAATTTATTATGCTTTTACTTAACCTATGAATGGTATAGTATATTACTTCTTAGAGAGGAATATATATATATATATATATATATATAGATATATAAAATTGTGGTTGTTCTTGATTGCACCTGTGCACATACATGGATCATAAGCCAATATATAATAAATACAAGAGAGTGAGAGACAAAACTTCGTTCAATAGCAAGCTTGTGACATATATAGCAATGTAACTTAGGTTTCATTTGTTTCTATCTTTGTACTCTTTTTTTTTTTTTTTTGCTTTTATTCTTTACAATAAGAAAAACTAAAAATAGATATACTAAATAGACCAATTGAAGTGTTATTGCATTTAAGCATTAAAATCAAATAAAACTTTTTTTTTTTTTTTTTTGGTTTTGAATACAAGATATAAATTACTGTAGTCTAATCTAAGTATATATATATGTGAAATTCCATTCTGGAGACCTGAACTCTCGACTCTTGCCCCTAGACTTCATATGCACTTATATCTGTGGAATGACTATCGCGCTAAGGGTGTGCAGTGATAATAAACTTAATTTTTAATCAAGTGGAAATTATAAAAAGGAAAGAGTCATTGAAGTGAAGTTATCTAAAGTAATAAATTTTATGTAGGTTTGGAGATATGCTTGAAGGCTATATAATGTGATGCAGTTGTCATTTACATGCCAAGATTGAGGGAAAATGATAAAAGTAGCTCTTTTTCTTCTTTCTTTTCCATTTGTGAGTAGTAGGTGGGGTTTAAATTCCAAATTTCTTATTCAATGACATAAAACTTTAGCATTTAAGCTATTTTGAATCCATGCTACCTCCAAGAAAAACTATTAATTAATGTTAATTAATTAGATGTCTAAACTTCCTTCTCAAAAAAAAGTAGATGTCCAAACACAGTTGTCCTGATCATGGACTGGATCTGAGTCTTGTTACACTTATAAGATACATAAGGAAGTATTAGACATTTAGAACTTAAAGGAGGAAAGCATTTGAAATGAGATATTAGGGGTCAACTACAGCTAGGAAAGACTCTTTGACTAGACAAATCACTTATAGAATGCGGATTAATTACCAAGTTTGTGTCTTTATTTGCCCACATTGAGTAATTCAGTAATAGACTACCATGCCTTAAACTATGTACAAGGTTCTTCGAGGAAAAACTGAATTTTTCTTTGATTCTATCGGACAAGAAAAAGAAAAAGAAAATTTTCATATTAAATGTTAATCTAGGGGGAAGTGAATAGTTTTAGAGAGTACAAAATCACAAAATTTATACTTATAATTTGAACAAAAATACTTTGGAAAAACAAATCATACCTATCATTTACGTGCCATCCAGAAATATTGCCAACTTCTTTCAAAGCAGCTTTCCATGCTTGCACATCCTCTATGTTAATCTTGGGATCTTTTTCATATTTATGAAAGGCTTCAGCAAGAATCTCCATTTGGTTCTGTACATCAGAGGGATCCACGTGTAGCAGAAAGCCGGCATGCACAGGTCAACAAGTCATTAATTAGAGAACAAATCCTCTTCTATTGCACGACTTTGCTACCAGCTGTCATGATTATCTTCCTTTTCATTTTATTTATTCTTAGTTGAATAATTTTGGTCTTTGTTTTGCCACTTGTACGCGCATCTACTTTGTTTCAAACCAGTAGTTGAGCATAATTATCTTCCTCATTGATTGATTCCGGAATGAGTATTGGATCCAATACTCATTTTTCTCCATTAACCATAATTATCTTCCTCTTTATTTTATGCTATGTAATTTGATAAGGGTAATTGTTAGATCACACACACACTTTGTTGCACACACCATACCTTCAATTTATTTTTTGAACTAAAATCGTTCCTTCAAGTCACAATTTCAATTCAAAAACTGAAATGTGTGTAATAGACACTACCCAATTGATAATTTCAAGTCTTTGTTTTTCCTTGAAGATTCTAGGAAGAAGTAGAGGGTAAGGTGCATGCCTACACCGTTCAAAAATTGAATTGTTGACTTTACTCAAAACATATGGAAGTCTATGTTTGGAGCACTTGATTGGGAACAAAAGATCTTCGTTTGAAAATCAACAATATAAACAAGCATATGGTACCGCACATGTGCTTAGTCTTAACAATTATAAGCATATGGAACCAGAGTGCTATAGGTCAACTAGCCCTCCTCCTCTTCCCGCTGTGAATGTCCAAGATAATACAAATTCCCTATAGGTTTAGGGTGTTAGATATTATCTCAAATTCCTATTTGGATTTTAGTGAGCTATTAGGTTTCTTTGGTAAGAGAGGAAAATTTTTTCCTTATTGTAGAAGACAAAAATTCTCCTTAGTATAGGATGAAAAATTATTCCCTATTAAAAAAGTAATTGGATATTCCTTGTCCATCAATGAATAGAATTTGAGCACTACATATAGGTATTGTTGAAAAGGATTGGGTGACTTTTAGCTAAGGGTCCTTCCACATTAAGAGAAGAAAAGACTCTTTTTGAAGAACATAGAGTAGGTTTCTTTGAAACATAATTTGAGTGCTAATCTATTTGTGTGTGTGTGAGGTTTATGACATAGTTTTTTTTTTTGGTGAGATATTTTGTTTATGTTTGTTTTTGTAAGGTATTTGAGTGTTATTTGTGAGAATCGGTAAGTTTGGTTTGAGGTTAAATTGTGTGTAGTTGTAATCCATATTTATATATTACTAAAAGCTGAAGCATAACGTTTAATACTGCTACTCTCACATTGCGCCACATCAGCTGCCGTTATTTTTTTTTTTAAAATATAATTTGTCATACAATTTTAAAATGGTTTTTACAATTTTCAGCCCTATAAATACACCCCACTACTTATTTATTTACTTCCACTATCATCCTATAATAAATCCAGCCCACTATTTATTTATTTACTTTCATTATCACCTTATAATAAATATGTATAATTAATCCAGCCCACCTCTTGTTTATTTAGTTACACTATCAAGCTCAAACCAAATCCTTTTCAGTTCAGTTTTAGGATTTTGTGTGAGTTTTTTCAGCTTAGAGGAAAAAAAAAAAAAAAAAAAAAAAAAAACAATTTGAAGCTTCTAGGGTTTTTTTTTTTTTTTTTTTTTCCTATAATTGTTTTTAACATTTATTTTTTTTAATATTTACACTTCTCCAATATTTCTCTCTCCCTTACCTTTTCATCTCCCCACTACCCTCTACATTAATATCATTTTTCCTCTTTCCCTTCATTTTTCTTTTATTTTTGTCTCTTCTTATTCACACTCTCTTACTATAAATTTGTCACTATCTCTTCTATTCTATGCATAGTTTTCCCTCACAAAAAAAAAAAAAAAAAGCTTCTCTCTCTCTCTCTCTCTCTCTCTAAATTTTTTGTTGATTTTTTATTTTTTATTTTTCATGCATCTCTACTTTAGGTTGATAATTTTTTATATTCTTTAAAACTCTATTTTAGGTTAATGCGATTTAGTTTTGTTTTTTAAATTGTTGTTGTTGTTGTTGTTTTTTTTTTTTTTAATTTTATTTTATTTATTCTCTTTGATTGTTAAATGTTATCCTATTGCGTTCTAAAGAATTAAATATAGCATATAAAAAGATAATATTATTCTATTACATAGCATGATTTGGATAATTTGGTATTTATTCTGTTACATAGCATGATTTTTTATAGTGCTCAATTTAGATGTTAAACTATGAGACTTTACTAATTTTTGTTTATTTTCTAATCATTTGTGGTGGACAAAGTACTCTTAATAGTTGTATTAGAAGTACTCTATAATGCCATTCATTTAAAGAAAAGCAAAGGTTAGCCAAATGAAAATAATCGAATAGGTGATAAATTTTAACTTTTGCAATTTTATTTTAATTATTATTATTTTATAACAATGCATGTATAGAAATTTAATTCTTAGATTTTGTTAATAATTTTTTATTTGATAATATGTTTTGGGTGGCCGAAATTATAATTTCTACAAAGAAAATAACCTTAATAGATTATCAAAAAATAAATTTTATCCTAATATTGGTTCAATTAATCATTGTGAAGTTTTATAAATGTTTTTTAGTTTATGTTTTTTTGGTGTTTTGGATTGTTCCTATATTACATTTATGATTGTTCCTATAATAAATAAAAATATAATTACGAAATACATTACTCATTATTAGATTAGTTTAAATTGTAATTTTTTTTAATAAAACCACCATAAAAATAATTATCACGCGCAACGCGCGAGTTCGTGACTAGTTGTTGATAGTAATTTTGTTAAGCATTGCTCATGGTCATAGGCTTGGAATTGGACAAATTACATCAAATATTATTGTTTTGTGTGGTGGTTTTATGTTAATTTTTTTTGTAAATGTGCTTCTGCTAACCCCAAATATCAACTATTGGTAATTAATTAATTATTGTTGTGATCACAATCAAGGAAGGTGAAGAGTTTTTGCATAGGAAGAATACCAAATGATGAAATACTATGTTTTAGAACTTAAATATGTAGAGAACATAATATAATGAATTATAATATGTTACATATTTTATTGTACATGAAACAAAAAGTTAACTGTCACAAATTCTAAATAATTTCTTCTATAATAAAAATACAAAAAGAGAAATCCTATGAATGATAGACAATTCCTAAAACCCTACAATTACCACCATAATGCAATTGAAACACGGTTGAATATGTTTAAGTCCTGAGGCCACTCAATATTGTCTTGACGAATAATATCTCCATTGACGTGAGGCCAAGTTATTGCGCATGTTTGTTCATCACCAGCCACTACTAGCACCACATTGATTTGCCCTCGATGGCATTTGCAAGCACTGAATGTCAATTTTTTTTGCTGATCTCAAATTGTATGCAAAAAAAAAAAAAATTAAACCATAAAAATATAAGCATTTTGTAGAAAATAATTAATATATTTTATTCAGTCAATGCCGTTAAAAGAAATCTGCTAACCACATGCACTAACCATAGTTGTGTTACATCACAATATTTAACATACCATTCTTCTCAACCTTTTATTCTTGAATAAGGATTTTCGGTTTCAGTCTCCATCTAACTTAAAAACCTTTTTTTTTTTGTTAAGTAAAGAAAAAATTTATTAAAAAAAAAAAAAAAAAAAAAAAAAAAAAAAAAAAAAACCTAGTATAACGGGCAGTGTACTAAGAGAGAAGTACAATCAATTCAAAATACAATAATCAAACAAGTGTAAGAGAGAAAACCTGTGCACTCAATGATTTTTCTTTTTTAGTCATTATCATCTTAGAGTGTTAAATTACCATTTTAGAGTGTTAAATTGCCAATTCTCCAAAAAGCTTAAGCAATTAAAAATTATATATTTAATCATTTAACTATAATTCTAACATAATGCCTAACTTTCATTTAGGTATATGCGAAATTCTCTCTCTATTTGTGTGTGAAGGTTGGAGAACAGAGAAAATTTTTTCATTGAAACAAAAATCAAAGATAGAGAGAAAACATAGTAAGAAATCTTTCTAACATTAAAATAGATCATTTTAATGTTAGAATTTTCCTCCAACTAGTTGTTATTTTCAACTAATTATGTAGCATGTACTAACATTACTCTTCCATTATAGGTTCCCTCATCCCCATGCTAACTCCATTCAATTAAGATTTTTTTTTTTACTTCAATTTTATTTCTGCATGTTTTGACTTCAATTCACTAACTCTAATTAATCCAAAATAAATGGTCCATTATTTAGATTGATCTTTGCAGACACAGGCAATGTTTGATTCATCTATCAAATATTCTTTATTGACTTTAAATTCTAAATATGTACTTTTTAATGTACAATGTGTACATTTTAGTCAATTATCCTTAACACAAGTTCTTCTCCAAAACAAAAAAAAATCTTAACACAAGCAAGACTTTCAAGGTTTATACAAATAACTCTGTATGCTTGATAGGTGCCAATTCATAACCAAAATGAGAATGAATGAAAGAAAGGAGGGAGGAAAAAAAAAGGAATATCATCTCATCAAAATGAGTAGTAGCTTTCAATATACATGTAGTTACACTCACAAGCTTGTCAAAATGCTAACGTGAGAAAGTGAGAGAGAGAAAGAATACCATAGGTAGTGCCATTCAAGTCGAGGTTAAAGATGTGCATGGGGGTGCCCGATTCAAGGCTGAGGAGTGTCCATGTCTGATAAGTTTGGGTTCTTTAGGACATCAGCGATAATAGAATTTTTGAGTAGAGCAGTGAGCTTTGAGTTTAGACATGCCTTCTTCACGCTATTGCTTTTGTTTTTTTTTTTTTGATAGGTTCACGCTATTTCTTTTGTATTCGTAATCTAATACTAATAGAAGAAAGATGATAATAGGAGTTAGGCAGTGCAACAATCACGTGTGAGGGTGAAGGCATAAAGCCTGCATGTGGTACTAGTACTAACAAGCTAAACGAGAAGCATTCAGATTCCTTTTTAAATAAGCAGGACACATGGTAGAAATTCAACCTTTTCAGGGAAAAAAAGAAAAAAGAAGACTGTGTGCTACCATATAAAACATAGCTGATTTGGAATGTGAAATGAAGAGAATTTTGTTTGCTTCTCAAAGAATGCACCAAATTGGAGGAGGGATTTGCAGCCACCATATCATTTGCTATAGGAGCAGCATTCTCTAATACAATCTGCAAGAAGCAGAATCCAAGATTACTAGGGCACCAACAATAAAATGAGAACAAGTTGTTTTATAATTGTCTTCAATGTAATGACATTCCATCCAGTATATGTTCTATATACTTCACATGTTCAATTAGATTAACAGAGTTTTCTTAAAATTAAAGTGAAATTCAAACCCAACAGAGATTGCAGAAAGAAAAACGCAACAGGAATTTATGAAAGCTTTGACTAGATTAATTATGTCAAACTACTTCTTTTTTTCTTATATTTCAAGTTCCAACCAACTGGGACTAGCCAATTAGGCCAGTTGAGTTCTAAGTTTTTGCTGGCACTACTAGAACTACAATGAGTCTTTAATCACAAGTTTTTGCATTTTTTTTTAAAGTCAATTCGAGAGTTGCAATCAATACAGCAAATTGGTATAAGGATGGTGGTGAAGTATTTATGGCTATCACATTACAACTGCCATATCCACAGAACGTGGTGTCCATAAAGTAGATCAACCCTGTTTTCAAAACTTCATCCACACCCAAAATGTTAGTCCCGACCCTTTTAAATTACAGGTTCAAATGTGCTCTCTCTCTCTCTCTTACCTTTTTTTTTTTTTTAAAAAAAAAATGTCATTAAGGGACAACGGGTTAGCGAATTCCCCATCCTCCCACGGGTTGAAAACTAGAACCCAATACCTGCACTTTTAAAGGGTAAAGGTCATAAAAGGAGTTCATCATATTATCAAACATGGTAATTTAATTTTAAAAGTGTTAGAGATATATTAACCCATCAGCATAGGCCCAAGCCTAATTCTACTTTGTGTGCAAGCCAAGTCTCATACTTGTATTAGAAGTCTATTAGTCTAGGGTTTAGTCTATTATATATACACATGTTATGATTCATTGTAACACATGATTTGTACTACACTATAATATATTATTGATGTAGCCCTTTAGGGTTTCCTCTGTAGATATAAACCATTAGGCTGAACCACATAACCCTCGTGTCTTATTGTGTTTTATACTTTATGCTTTTACTTCTGCATTCATACTAGCATATTCAACATGGTGTATCAATTATAATATTAAGAAATACAATACACTTGTTCAGTATTTCTAACATGGTATCAGAGCCACCTTCCTGTGGTCATGGTTTTCTGTCCTTACGATATATTTAAGAGCAATCTTTGTCTTCCTCGGTGTTTTTTTTTTCGCTGTGTTCATCTTCTTTGGCTTCTTACTGCTGCCATCAAATCTCTCCTGTATAGTCAAGCCACCGTTAGAAGTCGCATCAACATTGCAAGATCATTGCCTTCCTCAAACTACCGTCACAGAGTCAAACTTCATTCAAGAGATCTTCTCAATCTTATCAAATCTCAAGATTTCATCAAGCTTCCATCTTGAGTTTGAGAGGGGGTGTTAGAGATATATTAGACCATTAGCATAGGCCCAAGCCTAATTCTATTTTGTGTGCAAACCAAGTCTCCTACTTGTACTAGAAGTCTATTAGTCTAGAATTTAGTCTATTATATATACACATGTTATGATTCATTGTAACATAGGATTTGTATTACACTATAATATATTATTGATGTAGCCCTTTAGGGTTTCCTTTGTGGATATAAGCCGTTAGGCTGAACCACGTAACCCTCGTGTGTTATTGTGTTTTATACTTTATGTTTTCGCTTCTGCATTCATACTAGCATATTCAACATGGTGTATCAATTCTAATATTTAACAAAAAGAAAGTGTAAAGATTCAAGAAAATTAATATAAACATCACCATCATGCATTAAGGTGTCTACATATACGATGTGGAATCCTGAAAGTGGAAGACTGTCGAGAAAGCAACTCTTAAACATTATCCTACCGCTAAGTTTATAGATTTAATAAAGAAGTGCCAACTACATTGCAGGTATCTTATGAGATTTTACCAGTACCAATTGCAATCAATGATTGCTGTTAAAATAAATCAAGATATTTATGCTTCAAGAATTTATCAGAACAAATTCAAGATATTAACATTTTTAAAGTTGAGTTTAGATTTGGAAATCCAAAATGTTCTTTTTCATTTTCTTTGGTGCTCATTTTTTAATGTGCCTATCAAGGTTGACAACTTGTGCATAATAACTGAGCTATGAAAATCTGTGTAATGCAGAGAACTTAACTTCTTTTCTTTTATACTGAAGATCCACATCTACAAGCTTTGACTTTAATGGCACTTCCTCACTGAGTTAGAGTAATGTGGAGGTGTAAGTTGTGGGTTTAATATCCACAAGGTGTGTGAGTAACCTACCAATAAAGAAAACTCCTGGCTCCACCTACGTACACACACAAAGCAAGGAAAATTCCTGGCTCCTCCTAATTGGAGATGAGAACTGACACAGAGGCATAGCTGACATTACTAGCAGTAATGGCAACACACCTGCCCAAGCATCCTATGTACTTTTTGAGAACCATATTGGGTTGAAATTTCATCAGCAAATGTCATATTAGCAAGCCCCTATGACAAGTTTTTCTTTCAACTTGAAGCAAAATGCATCATGTTATTAGTTTGAAGCCAAAACATAAGGGCAAAGCCCAAAGAATATGTGAAGGATACCTCTTGACCATGTATGAAATGTTTACGTCAGGCAACCCAGGCAGGTGAGAATCATCTGCAAAGGTTACAAACCCAAAGCCTAGAGATGCGTAAAGGTTCCACCCATCAACTAGAGATGCGTAAAGGTTTCCAAATATATCAACAAATATATTTTCTCATTTGGACTACTTCAATACTACAAAGAAATTTCTAAAGGTACTTAGTATTTTTTTTTTTTTTTTTTTTTTTTTTTTTTTTTTTTTTTTTTTTTTTTTTTTAAATTCAAATACAAAAGCATTCTTCAATAACTTTTTAAAAAATCAACTACCAAGTACAGCCAAGTTTAGAGGGGATTTTACAGAAATACTGTGTAATGAAAAATTTTCCAAAATGCAGAGAACATTTTTTTTTTTGTACCTACATTTTCTATAAATGTAGACGGATTGATCATTGGGAAGCAGAGTTCAAATCTATATATTACTAAAAGCTGAAGCGTAACGTTTAATGTTACTGCTTTCACGTTGCGTCATATCAGCTGTTACGTCATTTTAAAAAATATATATATAATTTGTCCTACAATTTTAAAATGGTTTTTACAATTTTTAACCCTATAAATGCAGCCCACTACTTATTTATTTACTTCTACTATCACCCTATAATAAATTTGTATAATTAATCCAACTCATCTCTTATTTATTTAGTTCCACTATCAAGCCCAATCCAAAACCTTTTCAGTTCAGGTTTAGGGTTTTGTGTGAGCCTTTTCAGCTTTTAAAAAAAAAAAAAAAAAAAAAAAAAAACAAAAAAGGCTTCAACATTGTTGTTTTTCGGTGTTTTTTTTTTTTTTTTTTTTCTATATATTATTAAAAGCTAAAGTGTAGTGTTTAATGTTGTTGCTTTCACATTGCGCCACATCAGCTGCCACGTCATTTTAAAAAAATATATATAATTTGTCCTACAATTTTAAAATGGTTTTTACAATTTTCAACCTTATAAATGCAGCCCACTACTTATTTATTTACTTCCATTATCACCTTATAATAAATCTGTATAATTAATCCAGTCCATCTTTTATTTATTTAGTTCCACTATCAAGCTCAATCCAAAACCTTTTCAGTTCAGCTTTAGGGTTTTGTGTGAGCCTTTTCAGCTTAACAAAAAAAAAAAAAAAAAAAAAAAACAAACAACAACAACAACTTGAAGCCTTTCAAGCTTTAGGGTTTTTTTTTTTTTTTTTTTTTTTTTTTTTCAATTTTCCTATAGTTGTTTTTAACATTTAGTTTTTTTAATATTTACACTTCTCCAACCTTTCTCTCTCCCTTACTATTTCATCTCCCCACTACTTCTTCAATCTCCTTCCCTTACCTTTTCATCTCCCCACTACCCTCTACATTATAATATCATTCTTCCTTTCCCTTTATCTTCTTTTATTTTTGTCTCTTCTTATTCAACCCCTCTTACTATAAATTTGTCACTATCTCTTTTATTCTATACATAGTTTTTACTTACAAAAAAATGGTTCTCTCTCTCTCTCTCTCTCTCTCTCTCTCTCTTTCTCTAAATTTTTTGGTGGATTTTTTTTTATTTTTCTTGCATCTCTACTTTAGTTTGATAATTTTTTATATTCTTTAAAACTTTATTTTGGGTTAATGCGATTTAGTTTTATTTTTTCAATTGTTGTTGTCATTTATTTATTTATTTATTTATTCTCTTTGATTGTTAAATGTTATCCTATTGCGTTCTAAAGAATTAAA
The DNA here is from genome assembly GCF_001633185.2 of Quercus lobata. Lineage (NCBI taxonomy): Eukaryota > Viridiplantae > Streptophyta > Magnoliopsida > Fagales > Fagaceae > Quercus > Quercus lobata. The sequence goes on along the minus strand of NC_044912.1, from coordinate 52,801,470 downwards.
TATAGCATATAAAAATACAATATTATTCTATTACATAGCATGATTTGGATAATTTGGAATTTATTCTGTTACATATCATGATTTTTTATAGTGCTCAATTTAGATGTTAAACTATGAAACTTTACTAATTTTTGTTTATTTTCTAATCCTTTGTAGTAGACAAAATACTCTTAATAGTTGTATTAGAAGTACTCTATAATGCCATTCATTTAAAGAAAAGCAAAGGTTAGCCAAATGAAAATAATCAAATAGGTGACAAATTTTAACTTTTGCAATTTTATTTTAATTATTATTATTTTATACCAATGCATGTATATAAATTTTTTTTTAAGAAAGTTCCAATCTATGGCAGCCGCTCCTAATGCATGTATAGAAATTTAATTCTTAGATTTTGGTAATAATTGTTTATTTGATAATATGTTTTGGGTGGCCGAAATTATAATTTCTACAAAGAAAATAACCTTAATAGATTATCAAAAACAAAATTTTATCCTAATATTGGTTCAATTAATCATTGTTAAGTTTTATTAATTTTTTTAGTTTACGTTTTTTTGGTGTTTTGGATTGTTCCTATATTACATTTATGATTGTTCATATAATAAATAAAAATATAATTACAAAACACATTACTTATTATTAGATTAGTTTAAATTGTAAAAAAAAAAAAAAAAAATTTAATAAGACCACCATAAAAATAATTATCACGCATAACACGCGGGTTCGCGGATAGTGTGCTATAAAAGCCATGCAAGGAAGAGGCTTTACACCTACACTTCTAAAAGTAGCCTACCTAGCTAAAATTTGTTGTATATAGAAGAAAATCAGAGATGCCATGCTCAAAATTTCAAAGATGAAGAAGCCGTTTTTGAATTCATAAAGGATGCCATAAGATTTGGCTTCATCTCTTATTTTTATAATTACTTTCTACAGCTTAAGCTGCATGTTTTTCTGTTGTATTAAAATGTGCACTCATTATTCCCAACCCCCCAAAAAAAAAAAAAAATTGGTTAAGCTCGTTGATACCTAAGTTTGCTTTTGCTCTGTATTATTAACCTATTAGGTTCCAGATAATACCAACTTTGGACTTTGAAGAAATTAAGGTCACAATATGTTTCATTTTTCAAAAGTAAAATCTTACTTAGCGTGTAAATCCCATCCAGAAAATGATCTTTGTTAGTTCAATCAAGCACCAACTTGATGAAGTGTTATCTCTTGAGAATGGCAATAATGAAATTATTAAGTAGAGGGGTGCGATTGAAAAGTGAATGGAGAGATTTAGGAAAAGGAAATAGAAGCGATAACTGAAAAGTGCAAGAATTTTATGAGGTTTTTGAAATGTAATTCACCGATTTAGGAAATTGCAGTCCACTGACCCGGCCCTCTGTCCATGTTGCCACAGTTACTTCAGAAGATCTTATTCAGAAGAATAAACACAACAAAAGTAGAGGAAAAGTGAAAACAAACCCTTAGCATCCTTAAATGACAAAAGGTATGAACAATCAACCATCAAGTGTTCCAAAAGAACTTCTTGATGTTGCCCAGAATTTCAAAGACATGTCTAGAAACTTGAGCATATGCCATTCCTCACTTATCCTTCAGTCCATAACAACAAGAGGAGAAGGCAATTGTACCCTTTGCAGAAGCACAAAACTCTGGCATTCTTCCTCAGAACAAGGAAGAAAATACAAAGAGTTTTCATCTAAAGAGCTCACAACCTCAATTAGCAAATACAATCAATTATACAATTATATGTGTTTGTATGTATGTAGCCAAAGTGTGACAAGTGATGCACTAAAATGGGTTCCTAGCTAGATACAATTGGAAAAGGGCTGCTCTTTGAACCATTTCTATAATGGTCTATATTCTCAAGTAGATACTGGAGGATGTGAACTATATCCCGAATTAAGAAACACATGAAACCCCCTAATTTGTGTTTATACTCCAAATTTTGCTTTTGTCAGAGAATCCATGTTTTAAATGTCAAACCAAATCATATCCTCAAAAATTTTGGATTTTCATGCAGCAAGAATAAAACCCACCCTATTACGATTTATAAGATGAAACAAAAAAAGTGTCGCCTTCGACACTAGGAGCAATAGAAACAGAACTAAAAAAGTTTCAAAAGGATTAAATACTGGAGCTGTTAGAGGCAAATCAGGCTTGCTGATGCAAAGCATGCAGGAAGACATTTGGATTAAAAAAAAAAATCCCCCAAGTCCTTCTTTTTGGCATTTCAATCATAGATAAATCCTTTCGAACAATCTGCATCCACCGTGAGTAATAAATGAAAGCTCGAAAATGTGTTAAAAACACAAGAGTTATTTAGACCCCCAAATTAAAGTTATGGCTCGATAGATTTTACACTAACTTAATTCTAAGTGCGGAATAGTGTAAATGCGAGCGGATAAACAAACAAGCTACTCTAATCCATAAACAAGACAACACAATAGTAAAAAGAAATGTAATAGAGTGGGGAAGAGAGATGCAAATACAAGATAACATCCCGATGTGTTATCGAAAAGGAAACTGAAGAATTCAGCAAAAAACCTCTCCGCCGCCCTCCAAGCGGTAATCAATCCACTAGACAATCAGTTGGGATACATGGGTTAGCAAGAGACCCTCCAAACCTAATCTACTCGATGTACCTAAGTCTTCCAAGCTCCTACTCCAACAAGGCTTCTCGGAACCGTGTCTTGTCTAGCTCTCTGAATCCCGCAACAAGCTCCATGTTGCATTTGCCATCCTTGGCTTCTTCCAATGCTTCCCAGCAGCATAAAAACCTCACTTGACACTCTGAAAGGGTGTGGTAAGTGTTTGGGCTATCAACCTTTCAATGATATGGAAATGGAGAGGTAGGAGTTAAGGAAAATCCACAAGCAATTATGTAGAGGATTGTGGGTATAACAATCTCTAACTCTCAAGGTGTTTGGCTACGGTTTTCTCTCAGAAGCACTCTTCAACATTTGTGGGTAATGTGGGTATAAATAGTGTAAGCACAGAAAGTGTGTATCAGAATTGATAATCTGGCAAAACAAAATATCTCGCGGGTGTCTCGTGGGAAGGCCTTACCTGCGAGATACTCGCGAGACATAGCTGTCTCCATCCTGTCCCAACTCTTCTCATTCTAGCATGTGCAAGTCACATGAGTCACTTCGTGGGATGCTTAGTCGTGAGATGCCTGCGAAAACTCTTCAGTCTTCAATTGCTTAAGTCTTCACACTCTCTCTTTCTATCACACAACCCTTACAATCAAATCCCACAATAAATACAGGGTACAAAAGATTGAATAAAATTACAATCAAATTTGGCACGGAATTAAAGCCAACAAAACACATAGTTGTAAATTACAACTTTACAATCTCCCCCTTTGACTATTCCATGACAAAACCCCTAAAACAAACTCTAGACTTAAATGTGAGTTTGAGAACAGTGACAAAACTCACTCACACCTAATCTAGAAGCTGTGAAACACTTGCACGTATACCTGAAACGCTTGCACACAAACAAAACTTTCATTAAGCTTATGGAAAGTTGAATACATGGTACGTTTATGAGCAAGTAAAATGCGATCAAGTTAGTAAACACAATAGAATATGTAAGCATATCTTGATCAAACAGGATCAGTCATTAAAGAATGACTACAATGAACATTTAGCAAGTAAATGCTCATCTAGAAATGCAAAGCAATTAAGAGCAATCCCATGGATCAATTGCATGTCCAACACTCAATCAATGCAAAATATATGAAGTATTTGCATCTAGGATACAAAATCCTATTAAGGGCACAAGAGTGAGGTACTCAAGACATATTGACAATATCTTAATAGTACAAAAAAATGCTACAAAGCAATAAGGTAAACATAAAATACTAAATATAAATTGAAATTTAAAACAGAGTACTAAAGCTTTAAATGAAAGCAGAAAACACAACTATCCAAGAGTTATAAAAAATGAAATAGTTTAAACCAAAACATAAATAAAGCTAAACCACCTGTATGAACCAAAGATTCTATGCCTAGGCCATGGTCTATGCTCTGCTCCCCTCAAATGTACAGGCTCCCCCTCAAAATTTTCTCCCCCTTTTTGATCGGAATGGCCAAAGAGGTTAGAATTGATCAGACTTTGAATCTGATCCCTGCGCCATGGACAAGTCGTCGATTTGTGAAGACAATGTAGTGATCTATCCCTGGACGTATGCAAATTGGTTCTCGTTGTGTTGTACATGGGAGGTAAGCACTATAAACATCTGGTCCACTCTATCCAAGAGGCGATCGAGTTTGTCGAGTCCTCGTGCTGGTGCAGAAAGGGATGGCTGTGCTGAAGTCTCTAGAGCAGAAGTGAATTTGTCAATCTCCTCCTTTGTATCTCCACCCTCGCCCTCAACACGATCCTGTGGTATCGTATGAACTCCTGTTTTGGAACCCTTGATGTGAGCTATGCTCCTAGTTATTGTGTGTGCACCAATGGGATAGTCCCTTTGAACTACTGTTAAACCACTTGGGAGTTTGAGCCTTGTTTTTGTAATTAGGTCCATAATCAGTGAGGGAAAAGGAAAAACTGTTCTGGAATTTTGCTTCTCAATGCTTTTCTTCAATAGATGGAAGATGTGTCCACATATATCAATCTCCTTGTGAGTAAAGAGATCGTACAAAAACTTTGTCCTTGGAGCTGACAGTGTAGTGAGATTGGTGACCGGATACAAGTTATGGATCATCACATATGCCAAAGCCCTCATCTCCGTGAAAATGGGATTGTATTCATGGATGACTTCTTTGATGTACCACCAAGTATTTCCACCATCTCCTCAGTTGATCCCAATCTATCTTCATATGGGATTGAGATTGGTTGAGAGGGAGGACAAATTTCCAAAAATTCTTGAATGCTATCCTTTGTAATCATAAATTCTTTGTGCCTCACTCAGTAGTTTATATGGTCTCCTTCCACAGTAGCATTTGAGAAAAATTCTCTTATGATCTCTGAGTAGACAACCCCAACTGGGTTCAATAGCTTGGTCTAAGTCCTTTCTTTGAACACCTCAGGGATGAAGGTGTCCTCAAGGGTTTCTAGCTGGACCACCCTCTCCATAATAATGGTTACTCTTTTGTAGCAGTCATTGTATTTCATATCAACCTCAGCAGACTTGAAATTGTCAGAATCAATGCGAGAACATTTTATGGATTTCTTGGTTGCAGAATGTTTAATAAGAGACATCTGCATAAATATCACAGAGAACAAGAAACAAAAACAAGTGCACAGACAAAAAGACAAAACACAAAACTTGATTAGATTCAAGTTAGTTCAAAACAAAAGTAAAACAACTTAAAAAAAGAGCAAAAACAACTCAAAACAGAGAAAACAGACACAAAACAACATGCTATAAATGTTTAACCACGTAAACAAAAGAAAAATGCATAAAGTGAATCACTATGCATGTGTGTGTCTGTGCTGAGCATGTGCTAATGCATGTGTGTGTAGCATGTGCTGCATGGGGATGCAGCATGAGATGCATGAGGTGTGCCTAGAGTGTGCATGGCATGTCATTGAGGCACAAAATGGACATAGTGTGTAAAACACACAAACACTAACCAAAACATGATAAACATGATCAATTAAGATAAAAACCAAGCATTAGAACTCAGTTGAGTCCAATTCAACACAAGAATGTCACAAGGACATTCTATCAAATACCTAGCATGCAACAGTGAATTCTAAACAATGCATGAACATGGAGAAATCTACCTCAATACAAGCTTAGAATGCCTCAAAGGGCCAACACAGATACACAAACATCAAATGAGACTCAGCCTAATCAAAGATTTTGAAAAAATTTCACAAAAATTAAGAACCCCAACCCAATTTTTGAAAATCCCCAATTTTTGAACCCTAACTTAAATTTCTGCATAATCTCAAAAAAAACATGAAGAAAATGTTTAGGAAAACATACCTTGAAGTGATTTTGCAGAGATTTTTGCTTGAGAATGAGGAGGTTTGAGTGAAAAATGGTTTTGGGTTGAAGGGGGTTCGAGAGAGTCTAAGCGAGGGAAATGAGAATGGTTTGAAAAACTATCACATTTGCCTCATAAAACTGAAAACACACGATTAGGCAGTAGCGTGACAGTTGCGATACAATCGCGAGAATGGCCATTAAAGCTCAATAGCTTTCGTGAGAAGCTATTATCGTGAATAAGTTGTGAGATAGTCGCGATAGCCTCTATATGAACTTGAAAAATTTCCAGTTTTTGCCTAAAAACATTTCGCGAGAAGATTTAGTCGCGAAATACTCGCGAGGCAGTAGTGAGACTTTCTGTATGAAAATGTGACTTTGTAATTTTCCTTAAGCATATTTTGCAGGAAGCTCTAAGTTGCAAGCTTCTCGCAAAAAGACCTCTAAACCAGTTTTTGAAGAAAAACACAAAAATGCATTTTGAACAAAAACTAAAAGCATGAAAGTATAAAATCACTTTCAAAAACATATAAATCACTTAAAAATCTTTTAAGGTTTGATCCGCAAGTACTTAAGCATACACATCACATTTGAACATGTACAATTACACAAATGAGATAAGCATTAATTGAATCAAAGTCTTGTGTGTTATGGGTGAGTATCAAATGTGGAACAGTCCTTAGACCATAGTGAAGCTTCAATGATCAATTCAATCAAGTCATACACAACTTGTACGAAATCAAGTGGACTATCTCACTTATAAAAATGAGCATATATGACCTCCTACAAGAGAATGATTACAAGTCATAGAAGCTTTTCATTTGGCTTCTACATAAATCATAACATTTGGTCCTTTTTGGATAATACATCTCTTTTCAAGATTAGTGCTTGAAATTTTTGATATTTCAACTTTTAGATTTAGCCTTTGGCTTTTTGATCACCATACATTTTAATACAAAAGTCGCTTTCCCTTTTTCCTAGTCAAATACTAGTATGTGCGACAGGCTTTTGTAGCTCATTATTTCTTTTCATTTGGTGATTTACATTTGGTGAGTTCTATAGCAAAAACATAAAAATAAAGTGGGAAGAGATATAGGCACAAGTATATGCAAATATCAAAACCATCAAGACTATTAACCAATCATTCATGACAAGCTTGAAAATCTATTTACAACAATCACACATAGTTTTTAAGATTTCTCCCACAAAGACATATGTGCATACATAATAAGCTAAGTTCGTAAATGCACTATGCCATTAGTACAAAAGTACTAGGCCGAACTCACATGTGATATACACAACACGAGCGATCAAACTTTTTGAAGATTTTTCGATTTTTATAGGTTTTTGAATTTTTTGAACACACTAAAAAACAAAACAGGAAAAGTAAGATCAACAAAAACTGGTATAAACCAAAACTAAAAAAAATGTTAATAACCAGAAGCAGTAGACCTAAATAGAATTATGCATGTCAAGATGCATGAACAAATGTCTCTATACATTGGAAGTATTAATGCATGGACATAGGTGGTGATCGTGCATGAGTACCCTTTTTCACCCACACGTCATGTGCGTTTGGGGTGATATCCCTATAGGATTGGGTACGAGTGTTGTGACCTTCAAACATCCATCACTCCGGAATCACCATCTCGACCTCTTGATTGTTCAATAGCCCAATTCCTTTTGTCATTTCTTGGTCCTCTTGACCTCTGATCACTTGCATTCTTCAATGCCCTCAGCTTATGACAATTTGGTCTGATGTGTCCTTGAAATCCACAGTAATGGCAAAAATGTTTAATTCTCAGACCTTTTTGCGACTTTGGAGGTGATTTCCCTTAAACCTTAGGCTTGACCACTGGTTGGTTAGGGGGCTTATTCAACACCCATCGGTCAGCCACGTTCTTATTCTTCTCCTCCTTCACTTCCTCAGTCCTTATGGTAGTTACCATTGGTTCTTTGGCTTTTACAAACTTCACTTCCTTGGAAACATTGATAGTCGAACTACTTTCTCTAGTGTATCCCAATACGGTTTTGTCAGAGAAAGGATTTTAATGAGAAAGGACTTCATCAAGCTTCTTGGAGGAGACTTGCTCTACTTTAGCATTGGCTTGAACCACCTCAAGCTCAAGAAATTTTATTTTTGAGTAGGCTTCAGTTAGTTCTCCATTCAACATTTCTATTTCACATTTGGCCTCCTTATAATGAACTAGAAGACTTCTATAGTCCTTCTCTGCCTTCTTTATCTTTTTAATAGCTGCCTTGGCCACCCTTGCATATTCTCCAGACTTCTTAAGAAGGGAATTGTAGTTCTCTTGAAGGCCCGTTGAGCTTTCATCTTCTTCAGCATTCGATTCTTCTACAACTCCTATTGATTCCTTTTCACTATGCTCCCCAAGCTCTTCTACAAGCAAACTCAAGTCCTCTGAAGACTTAACATGAGCAATAGTCATAAAAGCGAAGTAATTCCTTTATCCATCACAGCTCTCTTCCAAATTTGAATTAGAAGCGTCCGAATCATTGAGAGTTGTGGCATATGCCTTGCCCTTCATTCTCAAATAATTAGGACATTCTTTCTTGACATACCCATGTCCATTGCACTCGAAGCAAGTGATTTCTTGAGTAGATTGAGACTCCTTCCCATTTTTCTTCCTAAATTCCTTCCTATCGCCCTTGGGAGATGAAAACTTTCCTTTGTTGAAAGGCTTCCCACTGTTGTTCATCTTCAGAAATTTTTGGAAGTTCTTTGCAAGGAATGCTACTTCCTTCTCCACATTATCCTCATTGAAGGAGTTGTCCATTCTCTCGATGATGGTTTTAAGAGCAAGTGATTTGCTCGATTTATGAGAAGGCAGTCCCAGCTCATATATTTAGAGAGATCCAATCAGCACTTGGATTTTGATCTCATCCAAGTCTTTACTCTCTTCTATAGCTGTGACTTTTGCTCGGAAACTCTCCAGTAAAGACCTCAAAATCTTTCTCACCACCTTAGAATCTTCAATCTTCTCTCCGAGATTGAGTTTGGCAATTACAATTTCATTGAGCTTTCCATAGAAAGAATCGAAAGCCTCATCATCTCCCATCTTAAGTTCTTCAAATCTGGTGGTAAGCATTTGAAACTTCGTGTCCTTGACTTTCTTGGTACCCTCATAGGTCGTTTCAAGGATCGTCCAAGCTTCCTTAGCTGTCTTCATGTCCGATATCCTGTGAAACTCATCAGGCAACACACCACAGAATATAGCATTAATGACCTTACTATTCGCATTAGCTAATGCAAGAGCTACCTTATCCCATTCGGACTTGGCAGTTGTGGGTTTAATGAAAGTTCAAAAACGTGTAAAAACACCCTTGAATGTTTAAACCCCCAAATTACAACTTAACCAATTCAAACAATATGTCAAACAACAAGTGTGCGGAAACTTAACATAAGTTATAATATGGAATTGGTTAAAAACTATCTAAGCCAAAACAAAACACAATCCACAACAGATAATAAAAAGGCAAAGATAGAGAGGAAGGAAGATGCAAACACAAAAACAACACGCGATGTGTTATCGAAGAGGAAACCGAAGCCCTCGGCGTAAAACCTCTCCGCCGCCCTCCAAGCGGTAAACAATCCACTAGAAAATACAGTTGGGATACATGGACAGCAATAGACCCTCCAAGCCTAATCTACCCAGTGCACCTAAGCCCTCCAAGCTTCTTGCTCCAACGAGGTTGCGCCGAACCTTTTTCTTTTCTAGCTTCCCGGATTCCGCTACTAGACCGTAGTATCAACCAATGAAGATTGGTTCCTTCCTAACTGCTTTCCAGAAATCCAAACAGCTCTCTCATAGTAATGATAATGGTGAGAATCAGGTTTGGTATAATGCCTCTCAAGGATTTGACAATGGAGAGGAAGAGAGTTGAGGAATTTGAAGAGACTCTAATGTATAGATTGTGGGTGAATCAATCTTGTTTTTCTTTAGGGTTTCTCTCTTAAAATTCTCTCTGGAAACTCTCTTACAATCGTGGTTAAAAGGGGTATTTATACTGGAGTGGGAGAGGAATGTGAAACGTCAGGTTTTTACAAAACAGGGGTGGCACGCAGCTTGACCTCGCGACTTGACTAAGTCGCGAGATCCAGTTGTGAGATAACCGTATGACCAGTTGTCCTATTTTGTCCTGTAGTGCTCCAGCTTGCATGACTGTTCACCTTCCAGCATGCTTGGCACGTGTGCTGCGTCTGGTGGCTTGCAGCCGCGAGTCACCCGCGAGGCCCAGCCGTGAGTCTCTGTTTTCTTGTACACTCTTGAGCAATCTTCACTCTATCTCACTCACTACACTTACATCAAACCCACCTAAATATAGGGTTACTAAATGCTGAATTACAAGCAAATTTGGCACGGAATAAAGCCAATTAGATGGTTGAATAAATTCAACCTTACAATCTCCCCCTTTGGCTATTCCGTGACAAAACCCTAAAACAGACTCTAGACTTAACATGTGAGTTGGGAACAGTTGAACAAAACTTACTCACACCTAACTCTAGAAGCTGTGAAGCACTTGAATCATATGAACATAAGACTCCTGAAACACAACAATACACCATGATCATTGTTAAGCAGAAAATCGTGAAATGCATATGAAACAGGCAATGTGTGATCAAGCAAAGATGGAGTAAAGAAACAAACCATGGCTTGATCAACCAAGTGAACACCACAAGGTAGTAATCGCAGTGCTCATTCACACTTGGAATGAACACAAGGACATACAAGTGAACAAGCCCAAGGCAAGACACTTGTATGTTCAACACTCAACCAATGCATAGTACACAAGGTATATGCATCTAGGAACAATCCTACAAGGGCACAAGAGTGACAGTACATAAATCAAAATGCAAGATATTTAGATAAAAGTACTGATTTCAACATAGCATAAAGGTTGCATTAAGCAAGGTACATACCATAAAGCTTACAAACCTATGCATAAAACAATAACCCTAAAAGCTTACAAAAGCACATGGGTACAAACACAAAACTTCCTGAATAACATCATCAAAATATATTAAAGTTTAAACCAAGAGTATAGGTTAAGAGTTAGAAACAACTATATACCAAAAACACAGTGTATCAAACCCATAAAAACATTAAATACCCAAAAAACATAAGCATATATAAACAAAGTCTCTGATTTTGACAACTTTGACAACTCCCCCTCAACACATTACTCCCCCTTAGGAGCTGCTTTTCTGCTTCTTAATCATCAATGTCATTATCAATAGAAAGAAACATCTCCCCCTTTTTGACCGGAATGGCCAAAGGGTCACTGTTCAGGCTGGGTGGTGAAGCTGTCAAGTTTTGCAGACAAAACATCAATCTGGTCCTGCATGGCTCTCATCCTCTTAGAGTGCTCAGTCTGGACTTCTCTGATCCCATCAAGTCGTTCCAGAATGATTTGGAAAGCATTTGGAGGTGTATCTGAAGAAGTTGATGCTCTAGACCTTTTGCCACTCTTCCTGGGTGTTGAGGTTGATGCATGCCCTGCTGCCTCTGCTTCAGTCTCCATTGGGACACCCTCTTCTTCATCACCTTCATCATCTTCTCCTGGAAGCCTAACACTTATCCTTTTGCAGGTAAGCTTGTTAATTGCAGAGGGTGTGGACATGGGACTGATGTCTTGAGGGATTGGAACACCCTTCCTTCTAAAAATCCTCATTAGCAAACTGGGAAAGATCAATTTTGGCCTAGAGGTTGTTCTTGTCTCATCCACAATGGTGTCATATATGTGGGAACTTATGTCAATGAAATTCTTTTCTTTGAGATCCATCAGAAAAATTGCTCTTGCACAGTTGATTGTAGTCAACTTCTTTATGAGATAGAGGTTAAACATCATGATTATTGTTAGACACCTCATGTCCACTGGAAAGGCAGTGGTATTCAAACATTTCCCTTCTCTCTGCCCACCTATCCTTTGTTGAATTGTTTCAATAGAAACACTCCTATCCTTGTAATTGATAAATTCCTGATCTTCTAATCCTTCAAGCCCTAGCACATCATCAATGATATGTGCATCCAAAATGAATTCTTTACCTCTAACCCAGCAACTTAACTCATTCTCCTTTATCACAGCATTTGAATAAAATTCCCTAATCAGGAGTTCACACACTACAGGGAAATCACTCAGAAGCTTTTCCCATTCTCTTCCTTCAAAACAGCTGGGGATAAAGGATTGTCTTAAGTCCTCCAAATCTACAAATCTTTCTTGAATAATTCCTGCTTTCAAGAAGATATCCTTGTATCTCTCAAAGTGATGAACTGACCTAAACAGTTTAGAATCCATTTTCAATCTTTTGTCAGCTTTCTTTGCAGGAGTTTTCTTTTTCGAAGGTGAGGGAGCTATCTGTGAACAATCAAAAGAGGCCACAACAGCATAGAACAGTATATGAATAGAACTAGTCAGTACCATGTAATTAACAAAGAAATATCAGCTACACAGATGAACTTGAACACTTAAACAACAAGCTACTTAGATCAACCACATGGATAAACAAGCCTAAGATAGGAAACACATATAAAATCATCAGATATAGAAACTGTCCTAAAGACAGATATATGACAATGAGACAGATAATGGAAAATAATATGACTCATAGACAGCATTGTGAAACTAACAGATGCTCCTAATAGATTTACACAATAGAACATGCACATTCATCACAGTAAAACTCACAACCTCAAACGGAACATTTTGAAACAGCTCAACAGCTCAACAGCTCAAGTGCAGATAAAATAAAAGAAACACTTAGCTAAGCATAAGACGAAGACCAAAAAGGAAACAACCAAGATCAAAACAAACTTTAGCAACAGCATCCGCAAGCTAAGCATGAACAAAGAGCAAAAGCCGAAACACAAACCCATTTCTAAATCATAAACATATGCAAAAAATCAAGGGAAAAACACAAAATCAAGTAGAAAAGAGTTCAAAACTGAAAACCTATACCTGTGAATTGAAGAATTTGAGCAGAAAATATGCAACAATGGAGATTGGAAATGGGAGCACGGAGTGTTTGGGAAGGAGATAGTTTAGAGAGAAGATGAACAGTCACAAATGTTCGAGGGAAAATTGAAAAAGATTTAAAAACTGCTCCTATTTCTGCCAAACACGCGTTTTTCGTGACTTGATTGAGTCGCCACAAAGTCGCTAGATCAAGCCGCCAAAACACTCAAGGACAAAAATTTGAAAAATTTTCTAAGTGTTTTTCGCGACTGGAAGGTCTACTCGCGAGTGAGTCACGAGTTGAGCCGTGAAAATCTCTGAGTAAACCTCGCGACTGGACCTTCCACTCGCGAACAAGTCGCCAAAAATGACCCGCGAAGATGCGACTGAGGCACGCGACTTGACATACCCGCGACTGAGCCGCCAAAACAGGGCAAAACTGGTTTTTTGAAATTTTCAGATTTTTCAAACAAAATACTTTCCAAAAACACCTAAAACACTCAAAAATCTTTTTGTGCTTGAATTAACAAAGATTGAGCATGTGAAAACACATTTCATCAAGTACAATCACACAAATGAATATGACATTTATTTAACATAAACTTGTGTGTTGTGTGTGGATATCAACAATGAGATAGTCCTTAGTCTAATGTGAAGCTTCAATGATCAATTCAACCAAGACATACACAATTAGCACTAGATCATGTGACCCATCTCAATTATAAAAATATGTATATATGACCTCCCACAAAACTTGATAACATAACTTGGAGCTTTACATTTGACTCCACTTTTAATCATTACATTTGATCTTTTTGATCTTTTGAGGCAATCACCTCTCATTGTGAGAGTGATATTTGACATTTCACTTTAATGAACAAGCCTTTGGCCTTTTGAATAAATATTTTCTTTAATATAAAGTCGCTTACCCATTTTCCTAGTCAAATACTAGAATGTGCGACAGGCTTTTGCAGCTCAATATCTCTTTTCATTTGGAGATTTACATTTGATGAGCTCTTTTTAACAAAAACACAAAAAAATAGTGGGAAGATATATAGACACAAGTCTATGCATGTCTCAAGATCAACATAACTATTCACTAATCATTCATGACAAGTTTGAAGATCTATTTACAACAATCACATAGATTTCAAGATTTTTCCCACAGTGATATGAGTGCATGAAAACAAGCAATGCTCGAAAATGCACAAAGCCATTAGTATAAAGGTACAAGGCAAAACAAGTTTTGAGACAAAAACTCAACAAAGTCAATCAAGCTTTTTGATTTTCTAATTTTTTATGTGATTTTTGGATTTTTGACACTAAAAACAAAAAGATTGATAAAACAAAATTAAAAATATACACAAGTAGACAAGCAAACAACCAACAGTAAAAACATCAAGCAAACAAACAAACATCATCACAAAGCATAGGAAATATTAATGCATGGACATGTTGTAATGCTTATGCATGAGTACCCTTTTTCACCCACACGTCACTTGCGTTTGGGGTGATTTCCTTATAGGATTGGGTACGGGAGTTAGGGCTTTCAAACCTTCGTGAGAAGCTTTCCAAGCAGTTGGTAAATGCACCAATCATCTTCATCACGTTCATCATTCCGGGATCACCATTCTGATCTCTAGATTGATCACCTGCCCAATTTCTTCTATCATTTCTAGGTCCTCCTGACCTTTGAGGAGTTGCACTATTCTTTGCTCTCAGCTTTTGGCAATTTGGTCGAGTATGTCCTTGAAGTCCGCAATAATGACACACATAAGTTGCTCTAGGACCTCTTTGTGGTCGTGGGCGTGACTTGGCACGAGATTTAGACCTGCCCACAGATTGATTACGGGGATTCAGCATCCGTTGGTTCACCACATTCTTCTTCTCCTCCACCTTGAGCTTCTCATCAGTAAGGTCAGCTACAACTGGATCTTTGGCCTTTACAAACTTCACTTCTTTAGTGACATTTCCAGATGAACTACTTCCTCCGGTATATCCCAATCCGGATTTGTTTGAAAAGCTCTTTTGAGATGAGATAACATCATCTAGTTTCTTGGTGGTGACCCTCTCTACTTTAGCATTTGCTTGCACAACCTCATTCTCAAGAAATCTCACTTTTGTGTAAGTTTCGGACAACTCACCATTCAGTGTTTCTATCTCACATTTGGCCTCCCTATATCGAATTAGGAGACTTTTGTAGTCCTCCTCAACCTTCTTCATTTTTCTCACAGCAGTCTTGGCCACCCTTGTGTACTCACCCGACTTCTCCAAGAGTGAGTTATAATTCTCTTGAAGATTTGCTGTGCTTTCATCTTCTTTAGCATCTGATTCTTCAACAATTCCTAGTGATTCATCATCACTATGTTCTCCAAGGTCTCGTACAAGCAGATTCAACTCATCTGAAGACTCAACATGAGCAATAGTCATAAAAGCCGAATAGTTCCCCTCTCCATCACAGCTCTCTTCAGATTCTGAGTCAGACGAATCCGAGTCACTCAAAGTCGTGGCATACACTTTACCTTTCGATTTCAAATAATTCGGACATTCCTTCTTAAAGTGTCCATGCCCGTTACATTCGAAGCAAGTGACACCTTGTGTGGGTTGGGATTCTTTTCCATCTTTCTTTTTGAATTCCCTTTTCTCCCTTCCAGAACTTTGGAATTTTCTTTTATCATCAAATTTGCCATTATTTTTGAATTTCAAGAACTTTCTGAAATTTTTGACAAGGTATGCAACATCTTTGTCAACCACATCTTCTCCCGATGAGTCTTGATCTTCCACCTTCTCATTAATGGTCTTTAGAGCAAGAGATTTACTCTTCCGTTGATTGGGCAGCGACATCTCATAAGTCTGCAGAGAACCAACCAGCTCCTGTACTTTGATGTCATCAAGGTCCTTGCTCTCTTCAATCGCTGTCACTTTAGCACGAAAACTTTCCGGCAATGATCGAAGGATCTTCCTTACAATTTTTGAATCCTCCGTTTTCTCCCCCAAGTTGAACTTACTGACAACCACCTCATTTAGCTTCCCATAGAAAGAGTCAAAAGACTCATCCTCACTCATTTTGAGCTCCTCAAACCGAGTGGTCAGCATTTGCAACTTGGTGTCTTTCACTTTCTTTGTGCCTTCATAGGTGGTTTCCAAAATCTCCCATGCTTCTTTGGCAACGGTAATATGAGAAATCCTGTGAAATTCATCTGGAGACACACCACAGAAAATAGCATTGAGTGCTTTACTGTTAGCATTAGATGCAGCAAGTGCTGCCTTATCCCATGTGGATTTGGCTGCCTCAGGTCTGGTCCAACCAATCTCAACAGCATCCTAAACAGATTCATCAATAGAACACAGAAAAGCTCTCATGCGAACCTTCCAAAAAGCATAATTACTACCATCAAAATATGGAGGTGCATTTAGGGATTGAGACCGATCCATCTCAAAAGGGAGTCAAGGATCACACAATGGTAATGAAACCAATAACAGTGTACCCGCTCTGATACCAAATGAAAGTTCAAAAACGTGTAAAAACACCCTTGAACGTTTAAACCCCCAAATTACAACTTAACCAATTCAAGCAATATGTCAAACAACAAGTGTGCGGAAACTTAACATAAGCTATAATATGAAATTGGTTAAAAACTATCTAAGCCAAAACAAAACACAATCCACATCAGATAATAAAAAGGCAAAGATAGAGAGGAAGGAAGATGCAAACACAAAGACAACACGCGATGTGTTATCGAAGAGGAAATCGAAGCCCTCGGCGTAAAACCTCTCCGCCGCCCTCCAAGCGGTAAACAATCCACTAGAAAATACAGTTGGGATACATGAACAACAATAGACCCTCCAAGCCTAATCTACCCAGTGCACCTAAGCCCTCCAAGCTTCTTGCTCCAACGAGGTTGCGCCGAACCTTTTTCTTTTCTAGCTTCCCGGATTCCGCTACTAGACCGTAGCATCAACCAATGAAGACTGTTCCTTCCTAACTGCTTCCCAGAAATCCAAACAGCTCTCTTATAGTAATGATAATGGTGAGAATCGGGTTTGGTATAATGCCTCTCAAGAATTTGACAATGGAGAGGAAGAGAGTTGAGGAATTTGAAGAGACTCTAATGTATAGATTGTGGGTGAATCAATCTTGTTTTTCTTTAGGGTTTCTCTCTCAAAATTCTCTCTGGAAACTCTCTCACAATCGTAGGTAAAAGGGGTATTTATACTGAAGTGGGAGAGGAATGTGAAACGTCAGGTTTTTACAAAACAGGGGTGGCTCGCGGCTTGACTAAGTCACGAGATCCAGTCGCGAGATAACCGTATGGCCAGTTGTCCTGTAGTGCTCCAACTTGCATGACTGTTTACCTTCCAGCATGCTTGGCACGTGTGCTGCGTCTGGTGGCTTGCAGCCGCGAGTCACCCGTGAGGCCCAGCCGCGAGTCTCTGTTTTCTTGCACAGTCTTGAGCAATCTTCACTCTATCTCACTCACTACCCTTACATCAAACCCACCTAAATACAGGGTTACTAAATGCTGAATTACAAGCAAATTTGGCACGAAATAAAACCAATTAGATGGTTGAATAAATTCAACCTTACATTTAACATACCCATTCTCAACGGAATCCCATACGGACTCATCTATAGCACACAAGAAAGCCCTCATTCGGACCTTCCAAAAAGCATAGTTGCCTCCATCAAAGAATGGTGGGGCATTAAGAGATTGTGACCAGTTTATCACAAAGGGTCAAGGAACACACTCAGGTATTTAAACCACAGCGAGTATACCCGCTCTGATACCAATTGAAAGCTCGAAAATGTGTTAAAAATATAAGAGCTGTTTAGACCTCTAAATTAAAGTTATGACTCGATAGATTTTACATTAACTTAATTCTAAGTGCGGAATAGTGTAAATGCGAGCGGATAAACAAACAAACTACTCTAATCCATAAACAAGACAACACAGCAGTAAAAAGGAATGTAAAAGAGTAGGGAAGAGGGATGCAAACACAAGATAACACCCCGATATATTAACAAAGAGGAAACTGAAGAACTCGGCGAAAAACCTCTTCACTGCCCTCCAAGCAATAATCGATCTACTAGACAATCAGTTGAGATACATGGGTTAGCAAGAGACCCTCCAAGCCTAATCTGCCCGATGTACCTAAGCCCTCCAAGCTCCTACTCCAACAAGGCTTTTTAGAATCATGTCTTGTCTAACTCTCCGGATCTTATAATAAGCTTCATGTTGCATCTGCCATCCTTGGATTCTTCCAATGTTTTCCAATAGCACCAAAACCTCACTTGACATTCTGAAAGGGTGTGGTAAGTGTTTAGGCTATCAACCTTTCAATGGTATGGAAATGGAAATGTAGGAGTTGAAGAAAATCCACAAGCAATTATGTAGAGGATTGTGGGTATAAAAATCTCTAACTCTTAAGGTGTTTGGCTAGGGTTTTCTCTCAAAAGCACTCTTCAACATTGTGGGTAATGTGGGTATAAATAGTATAGGCACAGAAAGTATGTATCAGAATTAACAGTCTGGCAAAATAGAAGGTCTCGCGGGTGTCTCGTGGGAAGGCCTTACCCGCGAGATACTCGTGAGACACAGTTGTCTCCATCCTGTCCTGATTCTTCGTATTCCAGCATGTGAAAGTCACATAAGGCACTTTGCGGGATGCTTAGTCGTGAGATGCCTGCGAAAACTCTTTAGTCTTCAATTGCTTGAGTCTTCACACACTCTCTCTCTATCACACAACTTTTACAATCAAATCCCACAATAAATACAGGGTACAAAAGTTTGAATAAAATTACAATCAAATTTGACACGGAATTAAAGCCAACAAAACACATAGTTGTAAATTACAACTTTACAATAAAGAAAGTGTATAATTTTTGACAAAAGCTCTTTGAACTTGGCTGAAGTATATAGAATAATGGGGAAATTTTTTTAAATTCTGCTAGTAACCTAGCTGGATATGGATATGTTAGATAGGACCATCTGGAAGCACTGTATTGGTTACCAAGCTACATCTATACACTCCTTAAAGATTGTAGTATGCAATTGAGACGTTAGCTTGCTTGTCACTTCCATTTCCGCCATTATAATATTTGGAACTTACTTTCCTGAAAAAATTTCAGATCTTACCCTCATATTTCAACACATAAGTTGTGAGAAATACAGAAAAGGGAAAGGAAATATATGCACATCAAGCTTCACTAGTAGTCACCACATGAGCAGGTCCCATTTTTGAAGTGATGAAATCACTTCACATCCCTCACAACAATATTTCTGTTCAAAATTTTCGTAATGAACTTGGTTGCTTCATGGTAATCCCCACACACCCTAAAGTTATTTATGATCAATAATTTGGTTCCTGGCCCCATGTTTAAGAGACCATAAGCAATAGCAAGCCTCCACTGTGATTACATAACTTTTTTTTTTTTTACTTCCTCATCAAGGGAATGCAACAAAGATTCAATCTTTGGGACATATCCAATAGCTCTCATTTCATGATCCAACCTATCCAAAAATTGCATCATATTTTCATATTGATAATGGATCTTATCTTCCATAAGAAAAGCATGGAGTTTTCCTTTCACTTCTACTACACTATACCCTGGCACTTTCTTCATCCTTGTCTTTTTCATGATCTTTCTAACACTAGCTACATCATCCCACTTCCTCGCCTTTGCATAGTAGTTTAAGACCAAAGAATAAATTCCCAAGTCATTCGGATTGAACTCAAGAACCATCTTTGTGGCCATCTCTCCAATAAACAACATGTTATTTTTGCAGCAACTTGCCAGGAGAGCAACCCAAACAGCTAGCCCCAATTCAACATTCATGGAATCTATTAGCTCACAAGCCTTTTCAACTTAACCTACGCAAGCCAAAAAATCAACCATACAAACATAATGCTTTTCAGTTCGAGGGACCCTATATTCACTAACATTAAACCAGTATTGGCCTTCTACCATAAGACCTGAGTGACTGAAGGCTGAAAGAATGGAAGAAAAAGTAGCATGATCTGGTTTTTGAATTGTTTTTGTCATCTCAAGGAAGAGTGATAGAGCTTCTTTTCCATGCCCATGAATTCCATTGCTGGTTATCATTGCATTCCAAGAGATTCTGAGCCTTTGCAATTTATCTGATCAAGCAGAGTGCGTGCCCAAGAAAGGGCTCCACATTTTGAATACATGTTAATCACTGCAGTACCTAAAACTTGATCAAAATCAAGCCTTCTCACTGTATATTTTTGTACCCAATTTTGAAAACCCAACTTGTGAACATGCTAGAAGTGCACTCAAAAGACACACTAAATCTGGTTTGTTTCCATAACCCTGCATCTCTTATAAGGCATCTTCTTGAAAACACGACAAGCAAGCTTCAAATGTCCATTCTTGGCATACATAGCCACAAGGCTAGTTTGAACTACAACATCCATTTGAAGGTTTTTCCAAATCAAATACCCATTAAAAGCCTACGATCATGTTAATTGGGATGCCTTGTTCTATTTGTTAGATAGGATGGGTATAATGGTGAAATGGATTGGGTGGATTAAGACATGTGTCACTTTTGTCCAATTTTTAGTTCTAGTGAATGGATCTCCTAAAGGTTTTTTTGGAAGCTCACGGGGTTTGAGACAAGGTGATCCTTTATCCCCTCTCCTTTTCCTTTTGATTATGGAGGTCCTAAGCAGGATTCTGAGAAAGGCTAAGAAAAGTGGTCTGATTCATAGTTTTCATGTGGGACCGGTGAACTTTATTGGTGTGCGCATTTTTCATTTGTTGTTTGTAGACAACACTATTTTATTTTGTAATGCTTCTAGGGAGCAGTTGCTTTCTACAAGGTTGGCCTTGTCGTGTTTTCAAGTTTTCATAGGTTTGAAGGTTAATATGGGGAAAGGTGAGATTGTCCCCATTAGGGAGGAGAATAATCTGGATGCTTTGGCTAATATCCTTAGTTGCAGGGTGGGCAATTTGCCTTTGAAATACTTGGGGATGCCGCTTGGTACTTCATTTAAGACAACTTCTATTTGGAATCCCATTCTAGAGTAGATGGAGAAGAAATTATTGGCATGGAAACACCTCTATTTATCAAAGGGTGGTAGGTTCTCTTTATTGAAGAGCACTCTTTCTAGTTTTCCAACTTATTTTTATCATTACTTATTATTCCTAAAGTTGTGGCTGCTAGATTAGAAAGAATCTAGAGAAAATTTTTATGGGGATCTTCTGAGGGGAGTTTCAAATACCCTTTGGTGGCTTGGGACAAGGTTTGCTCACCTATTGAAATGGGTGGATTGGGGATAAGAAATGTAGTGTCCTTTAATCAATCTTTATTAAGGAAGTGATTGTGGAGGTACGGGCATGAAGTTACTCATCTTTGGTGGAGGGTTTTATCCACTAAATATAGGGAGGGTAAAGGGTAACTAAAGTTTGTAGGAGGGCTCATGGGTGTGGTTTGTGGCATAGTATTAGTGAAGGGTGGGAGAGCTTCTCTAAGCATTTTTCTTTGGTTGTGGGTGATGGTACTCAAATCCTCTTCTAGCATGATTGATGGGTTGGGGTCGATCCCCTTAAAATCCTCTACCTTGAGTTCTATGTGATTTCGGCAAACAAGGAAGCTTGTATCTTTGATGTTTTGTGTCAACAGGAGGGGGAAAATGTTAGATATTGGAACTTGAGATTTTAAAGGGATTTTCAAAAATGGTAGCTTGCTGCATCTTTTTCTCTACTTGGTTTTATTTAAGCTCATCTTCCACAGGGAGTAGGTTGCGATTCTCTGTGCTAGGGCCTTAATGGAAGTGGTAAGTTTGATACTCATTCCTTTCATAATGAGTTAAGGGAGGCCCTCAACTCTATTTTCCCTTGGAAGGGCATTTGGAAAGCAAAGGTTCCTAAAAGGGTGGCTATCTATTGTGGACAGTAGCCCATGATCGCATTCTTACTTTGGACAATCTCATGCTTAGGGGTCACTCTTTGCCAAATTGGTGTTGCATATGCCAGCGCAAGGGGGAATTTGTGGATAATCTCCTTCTTCAATGTCATGTAGCACATTTTTTATGGGTTTTAATGCTTTAGGCTTTTGTTATTCAGTGGGTCTTGCCTGGCTCTATAGCGGAATTATTATTTTGTTGGAGTTATTGGCTTGGGAAACATAATTCAAATATTTGGAATTTAATTCCAAGTTGTTTGATGTGGACTATTTGGACAGAACATAATCGTCGTTCCTTTGAAGATTCTAAATTTGTGTTTTTTAATGTACAATGATTATATTACAGTCAAAAAAATCTTAACACGGGGAAAACTTTCAAGGTTTATACAAATAACTCTATGCAAGTGCCAATTCATGAAAAAATGTGAAAGAATGAAAGAAAGGAGGGAGAAAAAAAAAAAAAAAAAAATACCATAGGTAGTGCCATTCAAGTCGAGGTTAAAGGTGTCCATGGTGGTGACTGATTTGGCTGAGGAGAGTGTCCACATCTGATAAGTTTGGATTCATTAGGACATCAGCGAGAATAGAATTTTCTAGTAGAGCAGTGAACTTTGATTTTAACCATGCCTTCTTCATGCTATTGCTTCTGTGTTTTTGATAGGTTCACGATATTGCTTTTGTATACATAATCTAGTACTAATAGAAGAAGTGAAGAAGAATGAGAATAGGAGTCAGGCAGTGAAAAAGTCACGTGTGAGGGTGAAGACATAAAGCCTAAATGTGGTACTGGTACCAACAAGCTAAATGAGAAGCATTCTGATTCCTTTATTAATAAGCAGGACACATGGAAGAAATTCAAACTTTTCCAAAAAAAAAAAAAAAAAGTAATGCATGCTACCATTTAAAACTTTGCTGATTTGGAACTGTAAATGAAGATAACTTTGTTTCTTTCTCAAAGAATGCACCACAGTGGAAGAGGGATCTGCAGCCACCATATCATTCGCAATAGGAGCAGCATTCTCTAATACAATCTGCAAGAAACAGAATTGATAAAAAACTAGTGCACCAACAATAACATGAGAACAAGTTGTTTTATTATTGTCTTCAATGTAATGACATTCCATCCATTATAGGTCCTGTATACTTCAC
The DNA here is from genome assembly GCF_001633185.2 of Quercus lobata. NCBI lineage: Eukaryota > Viridiplantae > Streptophyta > Magnoliopsida > Fagales > Fagaceae > Quercus > Quercus lobata. Next base: position 52,778,475 of record NC_044912.1, on the reverse strand, counting down.
ATGTTCAATTAGATTAATAGAGTTTTCTTCGAATTAAAGTGAAATTCAAACCCATCGGAGATTGCACAAAGAAAAGCGCAACAGGAATTTACAAAAGCTTTCACTAGATTAATTAAGTCAGACTACTTTCTTATATTTCAAATTCCAACCAACTGGGACTAGCCAATTCGGCCAGTTGATTTCTAAGATTCTGCTTCCACTACTAGAACTATGATGAGTCTTCAATCACAAGTTGTCTTTCTTAAGTCAATTCAAGAGTTGCAATCAGATACAGCAACTTGTTATAGGGATTGTGGAGAAGTACTTATAACTATCACAACACAAGTGCCATATTCACAGAACATGGTGTCCGTAGACTAGTCAGCCATGTTTTCGAAACTTCACCCACACCCAAAATGCTAATCCTGACCCTTTTAAATTCCAGGCTCAAATGTGCTATCAACTCTCTCTTACTTACTTTAAAATAACAAATGTGACTAAGGGTCAATGGGGTAGCGATTCCCCTCTCCTCCCACAGGTTGAAAATAGAACCCAATACCTGCACTTTTAGAGGGTTAAGATCATAGAAGGAGTTCATCATATTATCAAAAATGGTAATTTAGTTCTAAAAGAGAGTGTAAAGATTCAAGAAAATTAATATAAACATCACCATCATGCATTAACGGTGTCGAAAATTTAACTTCTTTCCTTTCTATATTGATTGGCTTCTGTGTATACATAAACCAGTATATCAACATCAACAAGTTTTTCTTTCAACCCAAAGCAAAAAATGCATCATGATATTAGTTTCATAAGAAGCCAAAACATATGGGCAAAGCCCAAAGAACTAGTGAAAGATACCACTTGACCTTGTATTAAATTTTTGCGTCAGGCAACCCAGGCAGCTGAAGAATCATTTGCTAAGGTCACAAACCCAAAGCCTCTACGATAAATTTTCTTCACATCCCGCACATACCAGAACAAATGGCATGAGTAGAAAAAAAAAGCTAGTTAAAACCGTAAAAATTTGAGGACCACAGTGAAAGTTGAGCTATCAGGTCTTACACCGTCCAAAGATTATCCTATGATAGAGACATGGAACTTCAACTTACGCGAATACACAATGATCATGGCATTCCATGCAACTATGCCTCTTTGAGGCAATACATCAAACAATCTTCGGGCAGTTTCAATGTTGCCCATATTTACATAGAACGCAATGAGTCCACCATTGGAGCTTCCGTGCTTGAAGAGACCGGTCAAGAGCATGAGTGCATGGGTTTTAGCAAATGGGTGCTTTGCGTTTACAGGCTAAGAGGAGAGGTATAAGACGCTTTGGGCATGGAAGCAAATGAATCGTACGTTGTCACTGTAGAGTTAGTTTATAGCTGTTAGCAGAACGAACAACAGAAATGTGACACGTTTTGGAGCATAAAAGTTGATTGTACATTTTCCTTCATCAATTCAACTAACGTGAAATGCTTCTCTTAGTTATGGTGATGTGAATGTTCACAGGAAATTAGCGTTTCTCTTATGGTGATGTGAAAGCCAAACAGCTTGAGCAAAGTAACAGTCCCAAAATAGGAGATTACAAGATTCGGCTACATCATTATACAACACCCATGATAAATTTTCCTGTCAAACAATTTGGTGTGATTGACCTCTCCAGATAAAAGTCGAAGAAGGCCATATCTTTATTTTTTATTTTTTACTTTTGAAACTTTATTAAGATTTTATAATTTACTACACCCTCCGTCTCACTTTATTTGTCCTCTATTCCATTTTGAAATGTTCCAAAATATTGTCTTATTTCTAAAAATAAAAGTCATTAATTTACTAATGTTCCTATTATACCCCTATTAATTTACTAATTCAATTTTTTGATAAATTTATTTAAGGGTAGTTTTGGAAACTTATACATTTTTAAAAGGTAGACAAAACAATAAATGATGTTCCCTTAAAAAAGTTTGACTTTCCAAACAGGACAAACAAAGTGGGACGGAGGGAGTACTTTTTTAAAAATTCAGCTTTAAATTGTAATTTTTGAAATTGTTGAGTTTAATTTGTTACAAACCTAAATTCTAGGGTTTAAATTGTAATTTTTCCTAAATATAGTGCTTCTTAGGAGGGGGCTCTAATAAGTAAATTAAATCTTAAGAGGGGAGTAGGAAATCTAACCTATTAATTTTTAAGTGTATACATATATATATATATATACACACACATTTTAAAGGGGGAAAAAGAAAAGAACAGGGCCTTACTAGTCTAAATGTGTTTCCATTTTGACTCCAAGCTCATTTGTTCGAGAACAACTGACGTGGTCCAACATTTCACTAAAAACTTCTCATCTATTTAAAATTGCTGAGTCAAATTTTTTTTTTTTTTAACAGAAACTGATTATTGACTCTGAAATTTTAAACAAGTGAGAGTTTTTTAATAGAATGGTGGACAAATGATATGATCTACCATCAAGACCATATAATTTCTCAATTTGTTTGAAGAATGGTAAAAATAAGTGAAAATATTTGACAAATCACAAGTGAATTGAATGAATGACAAATACACCGTCAAACACTCAGAGTCACAAAATGTATTTGTTCTGAAATTTGTTAGATGGGTCATGGTTGCAGCAAGGAATTTCCAAGGCAATAAAACTATAAATAAAAAGTCAAAAGACTTGAGGCAAATGATCTATCTATCTATATCCATTCCAATTGAGTACTGCTTGGAATATGATGATTGGTTTTTGTTTTTACAAAATAATTAGTTTATAAGCACAACTTTTTTTCATACAATCTAATATAACCTATTGTACGATTGGTGCAAAATAATAATAGTGTAAATGGTGAGTCTATATAAAAGTGATATTATAACCACAATTTGCTATTTACAAAATATATTACACCTTGTGGCATTTTCCTTCTTAATAGAAAAAGTATATATCATTGCTAATAGGCCAAGAATGTATTGACCCCTTGGGTAAATTAACCAATTAATTAGCCAAGTAAATTAATTAAGTCATTTAACATGCAATACGCGTGGTAGCACAAACAAATTACCAAATAACTAAATGCAGTGGAAAATAAATTTGACACGGTGATTTGTTTACAACTGAGGAAAACCTCCAAGGCAAAAACCCCACCGGGTGAATTTAAGGTCACAATTCCCAAGAATCCACTATTATCAAAACAAGCGGTTACAAGTAAAAGAATCTCAGTACCTTATACCAACCTACAGTTGAATCCTTACCCCAATACACAATTGGACTTGTAATGTAGTGACAATCACTCCTTTTAATCCTCGGTTCCAAGTACGTGACTAACCAATTGATGCATGGTTCCCAATACGTGACTAACACACCAACTTGAGAAGGATGTTGGCTGCAAAGTTCTTCAGTTCATCCACACGATGAAGATCAAGAAGTTCCTTGGTTACAAAACCCTTGGCGTACAAAATGTAGTAGATTCTTCAAGAGAAAGATGAACTAAGGCAAATGGTCTCCGATCACAATATGCTTAAGTAAAACCTTTGCATTCAGTTACATTAAGTGTGACGGCCCTTAAAATAATCCTTATATATGTCTAGGTTTGTGAGAAAAGAAAACCTAAACATATAGCTTGGATATGTGTGAAAAATAGATCTGAAAAACTAATTTTCGTAATTCTCGATAGATACTGCTATCAAGCTTCACATTTTAAATCTCAACAAATACATCTGTCGAGCTATTGTCAAGTTTTAAAGAACAATACTTCTTCACTTGATTCTTGGACAGATTTGCATGACTTCAATACTTAGACTTGAACTCTTGTTCCTTGAAGTATTAAACAAATCCTAGATTTACCTAATTATAAGTACAGTGCATTTTGTCAAAGGATTAGCCAATTCTAATTGACTTATATTCTTCACATGATCCACATATGTCCTAACAATTGCTTTAAACTTTTTTTTCCCCTTAAGTAGTCAAGTCAATTAACCAGTCTTCATGGCTTGATTCCTCTTAGATTGCGTTCAGCATGAGCTTTCAACGCTACAAAGTTTTGTGACATAATATCATCGCTGATTAGAATGAATCTCCCATTATCCTTACTAAAAAAGAAATCAAATAACAGATAATACCAATGCCAATAAACTGTTCTAAATAAGTAAAAGCCTTTTCTTGCCAACTTTCTCCTTCACGCAATCAATGTGATGAAGGTAGCTTAATTATACAACACTTTTGTAAAGTTATGATTTACAACTATGTTTTATGTTGGCTTTATTCCATGACAAAAAGTGTTGTAATTGCTTTAATTTTGTTCCTTGTATTTTTATGGGATTTTATTGTATTGCGTTTACTATTAAGTTGGTGAAAACTCAAGCTTAATTGAAGATCAAGTGGATTTCACGAGAAGCTCTCTAGAAGCTAACCTACAAGGCAGCCACGTGAGAAGTACATGACTAGAAGCTGAAGAGTTGTGCCAGGTTATTAATTTTGCGAGTGTCTCATGGGTAAGGCCTTTCTACGAGGTACTCGCGAAATATTTTGCCTGGAGGATTTTTAAGTGTGACTTTCTTACCCTTCACCCATACTATATATACCCTCATTACCCACAGAAATTGTAACGAGGTCATTCAGAGAGAAAAACCCTAAATATGTTTTCAACAACACACACCCATCTTTTAGAGAGAGAGCTACTCATCCTTAGTGAGAAATCATTCTAGTCTCTTCTCCTTCCCTCTCCCATTGTCATACCTTGAGAGGAGATTTGTATCCAAACATAACCCACACCTTTTCAAATTGTAGAGAGTGTTTTAGAGCTTGAGAAGCTTTGGGGATTTGTCAAAATAAGTCGGTGAGCCTTGGTAGATGCAATCGGGTACATTGTGGGATCTGAAGAGTTAAAGAAGACAAAGCTTAGCAAAGTCAGTTGATAGCAGGAGCTTGGAGGGCTCAAGTACATTGGGTAGGCTAGGCTTGGGAGGTCTTTTGTTATTTGTGTACTCCAACTTATTCTCTAGTGGATCGATTTATCGCTTGAAGGGCGATGGATAGGTTTTTCATCGAGTTCTTCGATTTCCTCTTCGATAACATATTGGCATGTTATCTTGTGTTTGTATTCTTCTTCCCTACTCTTTTAACTTTCATTTTACTGCTGTGATTTGTTGAATGTGACTTAGAGTAGTGTTAAGGACATATTTAATGTAATTGGCTAATCTTTTGACAAAACGCACTTTACTTGTAATTGAATAGATCTAGGATGTGTTTAATACTTCAAAGAACAAGAGTTGAAGTCTAGTATTGAACCCATGCAAATCTATCTAAGAAACAAGTGAAGAAGTGTTGATTCATTAAAGTTTAACAGCTGCTTAACAAATAGCTATCTATCGAGGCTTGACAAATACTATCTATCGAGGTATCTATCGAGAATTATGAAATTCAGATTTCCAAATCTGATTTTTGGCCCATGCTTACGTATTTGTGTAGGGTTTCTTTTCTAACAACCCTAGACATATATAAGGCTTATTTTAAAGGCTGTCACATAAGAGAATACAAGGAGAACACATGCAAAAGGTGACCTATGCTTTATTCTCTCAAAAAGAAGCTATTGCATCTTTGCGCCTTAGGGTTTTATAACCAAGTGCTTCTTGATCTTCATTGTTGATGAAGTGAAGAACTTTGTAGCCAACATCTTCTTTAAGTTGGTGAGTTAGTCACGTATTGGGAGCTGTGCATCATTTGTTAGTCACGTACTAGGATCCGTGCAAAAATTGTGGAATTCATATATTGAAGAGTTCAGAGATTCTGAAGTGGTAAAAGGTTTTTGCTGTAAGTTCATCTACAGGGATTATAGAGTCTAGGGACAAAGGTTTTGTACTAGATCTGAAACTTCTCTTTACTATAGTGGATTGCTTTTCGAGAAGGTTTTCCCTCAGGTTTTTACTATGAAACTAGTTTGTTTCATTGGTTTTCCTATGTCATCATATCTTGTCTTATTTACTATTCAACTGTGTATGATATTGACATGATATTGATGTTTGTTTGTTTTAACAAGGTTTATTCATAATAAGTCTATTTAACAACTTGGGTTTAAAACTTGTTAATTCTTTCAATTGGGGTCTAAGTTTCCCAACAAGTAGTTATATTGTTCATCCGCTTGCATTTACTCTATTCTGCACTTAGTTTAAGTTAGAGTAAAATCAACCGAGCCGTAATTTTAATTTGGGGGTCTAAACAAGCTCTTGTGTTTCACACAAATTCGAGCTTTCAACTTTCATGTGATTACATAATTAGCATGCATTATTATTGTAAGTACTCAAAAAATAAAAGGCCAAGTCCACTTAGATTTGTGGCACCTTATCTTTTTAATCAAGCCCAAACAATAGAATTTGTAGTGAGAGAGTAAGAATCAAGTCCAAGTGCAATTCTAAACTAAACCTAAGCTTAAGGCCGTGGAGCCTATGTAACAAATTGGTGTGAATGAAACAGCAATTGAGAGTAATGTCCACCTTGGGCAAGTCCGAGGATCAATTTCCTTGTATTAAGTATGGTTCAAGTTTTACATCAAACTTTTCACTGTTCTCCTTCTTGTTCTAATGGTCTTTTCAATGTTCATCCCCCTTCTTTTGGGGGGTTCCCTTCCTTTTATACCTCTTTTCCAAGCATCCCAGCTCTTCACTTGTACGTCTAGGGGCACTTTCTAGGATACTTGTCCCATCAGGACTCTATTGAAGGCGGTAGAAGGGGTTCCTAGCTGTGGAGTTACTCTTTACGGGTCATTTCCACATTAATGCAGATAAGGTTGGTGCAAAGCATTGAATGTGGAGGTGGGAGGTATATCCTCCAAGAAACTTCTTCCCACCATCCTTGTCCCCAGTATTGTCCTTTCTCCTCTCCCTAGGCCTTCACAAGATACCAATTGTCCTAATTCTATTTCCCTCCTTAGGTGGGTGGAGTCCTCAAAGTTTATTTATCCCTTTAGGCCTGGACTATGTGAGTTACTTCTTAGTCTGATCCTCCTCGGTCCTCAGACCCCATATAATTATTATTACCAATCTCAGACTCATGCGATACGTGGGAATAGATAATTATTTTATAATTGTGATATAAAATATAATTTGATTTCTGAATTTTGTTGAAGAAAATTTTGTTCTCCCTAAAAATTAAACAATTTCTAAGATTATTTCATCTTTCTAACTCTACCAATATATCATTCTATTATTTTGGGTTGCGTTTGATTGGTATTATTCATTTATGAGGTGGTCCATATTATTCGAAATTACGTTATAGTGCACTATGTTTTTCTTTTTTTCTTTTTTTGGTGCAATTAAGTTTTTAAGTTTTGAATAAATCGTTCAAATTCCTCATTCTTTTATAGAAGATTATTATGACAGTAAAAAATCATAACAAAATTGCACTTGATATTACTCAAATAATTGATAGACACATTCAAATGTATAGCCAAGACTTTTTATTTTATAAATAAATTCAAATTCTCACTTACAAAATAACTAAGTAACTCAAATAAAAATTAAACCAAAACTATAAGAGGGAAAAAGATTACTTATAATATAGAAAACTCGAAAATATAACTCTGAAACATATTAATCCAAAATAAAGTTTTGAAAAATACAATGATTCGTCAACTTGAAGTAGAGTTTCAAGAAAGAAAAAAAAATCGAGAGAGAGAGAGAGAGAGAGAGAGAGAGAGAGAAACAAATTTATAAAAATTAAAAAAAAAAGATAGGAACAAAAAGAGTAAAAATATAACATAGTAATAAATATCAAATTATTCAAATCATGCTATATAATATAATAATGATATATTCTTATATAATGTAATAAGATGACATCTATTAAATCAAAGAAAAAAAATACCATTGTAAAAATACAAAACTAAATCACATCAATCTAAAGTGAAGTTCTAAAAAATATAAAAATTCATCAACTTAAACTAAGCTTTGAAAACAACTTACGTTGATAATATGAGATTGATTAATTCAATAAACTACATCAGAACGTTAATTATTCAACAACTGAAAATATACTTGCATTTCTTTATAGTGTAATATGAGGCTAGCCATACCAAATCAACCACATTATAGGATGTAAAAAAAAAAAAATATATATATATATATATATAAGAAGGAAAATAATTATGAAAATTTTCAATTCACAATTATCAATAATACTTTGGAAATGAACTCATAATCTTAGCTAAAGAAAAAAAAAAAAAAAAAAACTTAGAAACTCATATAGTCTAGCCATATTTGATAACTCAAACGGATATGCATCTCAAATTTTGGCATGGTCATGTTCAATTTAGGCCAAGTATATAGTTTCATTACTTTAGTTCAACACATAACAATGATAACATAAACAACAAATATAATTGACAAGTAACAGTGGTATACTTAGGCTTCCCAACCATTAGTGGTATACTTATTCCTTACTCCCATATCTACATCAAATTGGCTAAAATCACAAACATGAATTCTATGATGTGGCTTGATGCAAATGAGCTGCAAACAAATATTAATGATAAATACAAAAAAAAATAATAATAATAAAAAATTGATACATTGAACCATGATAACAAAGGATTGGGAGTGGACCATGATTTCTCTAGCACAACAAATCCATAGGAGTCACATAATAGGAAATCAAGACCACCAAAAAATGAAAAAAAAAAAAAATAGAGAAAGAGAGAGAAATAACATTTTTTGTGTGAGAAAACTATGCACAGAAGGTGAGAGAGAATTGGAAATTTATAATAAGAAGATGAGAATAAGAAGAGCCAAAAATAAAGGAAGATAAAGGGATAGAGGAAGAGAGATATTATGGTAGTTAATAGTGGGAAGATGAAAGGGTAAAAGGGAGGGGAAAAGGTTTGAGAATGTGTAACAATAAGCTAAGAAAATTAATAAAAAGAAAGAGTTAAGAGAGAGAGAGAGAGAGAGAGAGAGAGAGAGAGAGAGTTGGAAGTAAGTGGATGATGTGGCTGCTAGTGTGTCTTAATAGAAGCGTAGCAACAATAATTGTTATACTTCAGCTTTTAGATATATATAGATATAGACTAGTCGCAAACCCACGTGATACGTGGAAATAAATAATTATTTTGTAACTATAATATATATAATGTATAATTTGTTCTCTAAAATTTGTTGAAGATAATTTGTTCTTCCTAAAAATTAAATACTAATTGGGCCTTAAATTGATTTTTTTTTTCTAGGTTGTCTTTCCAAGTTTAGCTCAATTTTTTTTTTTCTTCGTAATTTTTGGGTTGAAAAGCATGAAATTTTATTATATTTGGGATAAACTCTTTTGTTTTATGTTAAAAAAAAAAATACAAAAAAGGACATTAAAATTAGGAATATAAGCCCTAAAAATGCAATGAAAATTATAAATATTCAAAAGTTCTATTCGGTCCATTTTGTTCTATTCGGTCCATTTTTTCCTCTTCGATCCACTTTGGTTCTATTCGGTCCACATTGGTCCTATACTGTCCACTTTAATCCTTTTCGGTCCACATCGGTCCATTTTGTCCTCTTCAATCCACTTTGGTTCTATTCTACTCACTCTGGTCCTATTTTGTCCACTTTAGTCCTATTCGGTTGACATTAGTCCTATTTGGTCCATTCTACCTACTTTAGTCCACTTTAGTCTTATTCGAGCTATTTAATCCTATTTGGCCGTATTTGGTCCATTTTGTTCACTTTAGTTCTATTCAGTCCTGTTTAGTTGACATTAGTCCTCTTCAGTCTAATTTGGTCCTATTCAGTCCATTTTGTCCACCTTGGTCATAATATGTCCATTCGTTCTTATTCGGTCTACTTTGGTCTAATTCAGTCCACACTGGTCCACTATATTCTTTTCAGTCCAATTTGGTCCCCTTTGTTCCCATTCGGTCCTATTCTATCTATGTTGTCAACGTCTTTCCATTTGGCCCAATTCGGTCCATTTGTGTCCACTTTGTACATTTACATATAGGGAAAAGATATGTTTGGGTTGAGAGCACATATTCTAATCTAAATTTATTTTAAAAAATATATAGATCTCAAACTCGTAATATACAAAATCTTAAGTATAGCTTTTGCTACACTTTTGTTGAGCCACATTAATGTAGCATTTCAGACCACTTCGATCTAGCTAAATTTAAGTGAAAGTCTTTATAAACATAACGACTATGAATATAGAAATCTAATATTTAGGGCAGTTACTCATTTGTTTTAAAGTCATTACTTTTAAATGAATTACATGAGGTAATTAAATCTTCAAGCAATGTATATATATGTGTGTCTATATATATATATATGCATATATATATATATATATGCATATATATATATATATATATGGGTTGGATTCAAGTTACACCTGGTGCAACTCTAAGCAATGTTATACCACCCAATAACTTGTTAAAAAATTCATATTTTGAAAATCCCACCGTTGAATTACACATTCTATATGTTTTTAACAATCATGCCAATTTTCATATCAATTGGATATTATTTATCATATGATCTATAAACTTATCTTTTATGCATTATTTTTGAAAGCTCAAATTCGTGTGAAAACACAAGAGCTTGTTTAGACCCCCAAATTAAAATTACGGCTAGATTGCTTTACTCTAACTTATACTAAGTGCGAATAAGAGTAAATGAGCGCAAACAACTGATAACACTACCCTAAGCCATATTCATCCATTATCAACAATGTAAAGTAAAGCTTAAGAGTATGGAAGAGAGATGTAAACACAAGATAACACTGAAACATGTTATCGAAGAACTTGGTGAAAAATCTCTCTGCCGCCCTCCAAGCGGTAGTTGATCCACTAGAGAATAAAGTTGGAGTACACAAATAACAAAAGGCCCTCCAAGCCAAGTCTACGAATGTACTTGAGCCTTCCAAGCTCCAATAGACACTCGATTTTGCACCCATGATTTAATCAAGGTAGATGGCTGAAATGACCATCCATGTACCCCAAAAATCATGATTGCATTACATGCATCAATTCATTCATTACATATCATAAAAATGATCTTAAGGTTATAACGTTCGCAACGGTGTGTCTGGTTTCCAAATCGGACCATCGGATCGAAAGATATCACATGATCAAGTTTGCATGGTCAACATGCATTGTGTCTAGATAGAGTCAACCATGCATGATTAATTTAAATTAATTTTGATTGGCTAAACAATTAAAATTAATAAAATAATTTTGTGATTGGTTGGTAATTAGTATCTAAAATAGGATTGCTTACATAGGAATAAAAGGGATGACTGCATAACGATAAAATTATGGATAATCTGAACTTTATCGAGATTTATTTTAGGGTATTTATCTACAAGATAATTATTCTTGAAAAAGCCTGAATTATCTAGAAAAGAGATAAAAATCTCAGAATAGGGGTGAAAATACGTCTAGGTGCAAGGATCGGCTCAAGAAAACCTAAAAATGAAGTCCAAAATGCACCTAAACACGAAAGTACATTCGGTGCCCAAGAATACCATTCGGCACTTTTGGAGTGCCAAACGGCACTTTAAAAGTGTCGAATGGCCCTCTTTTGGCCTTTGGCCCAATTTCCTTCGGGTGTCGATAAGACACATCGTTTTCGACCTTTTTCGTAGAAAGATGTGTCCCAATTCGCATTTTAATTGTCTGAGCCTATTTTTTTAGAGTTTTCTAGCCTTTATAAATAGAGACTGGATCTCATAATTCAACACACTTTTGACGCTCTAGGAGACACACTCTTTTAGGCTCTCAAATTGCTCATATTTTTTGATCCCTTCTCTGATTTTTTGTGGAAGCTAGGGTTTTAGGTTTCAAAGATAATTACATAAATTTCTTTGAACCCTGAAACATCCTCTCAAGTAGAAGAGAGCTCATGCAAGAGGGTGCTTTCTAACCCTTTTGTTTTTATGTTTCTCTTATCATGATGATGCATGTTTAATTGTTTCAAATATTCATATTCTTCCTTGTTAATTTAGTTTATGAAAATATGCTCTTGATTCCTTTATGGTTGCTATAATCTATTTCTTAGTTTTAAAGATCTGCATGTAATTAACTCTTTGTCTTCAAAATAAAACAAATTTGCATCTTCCTTAGATGTATATTTGAATTTTTCTTCAAAATAAAACAGATCTGAATCTTCCTTAGATGTAGATTTGAATTTTTCTTCACAATAATACAGATCTACATTCCTTAGATGTAGATTGGAATTTTTCTTCAAAATAAAATAGATCTGCATCTTCCTTAAATGTAGATTTGAATTTTTCTTCACAATAAAACAGATCTGCATCTTTTTTAGATGTAGATCTGAATTTTTTCTTCAAAATAAAATAGATCTGCATCTTCCTTAGATGTATATCTAAAATTTTCTTCTAAATAAAACAGATCTGCATCTTCCTTAGATGTAGAGATGAATTTTTCTTAATCAAAACTGGTTTGTGTCTTCATTAGATGCAAATCTGAACATTTTTTTATCAAAAAAATTGATTTGTATCTTCCTTAGATACAGTTATGTTTTTTTTAATGCATGTAGATTTTTGAAATAAAGAAAGAGATCATGTATTGTTGTGTTGGTTGTTTGTTTTGTTTAGTATAGGTTGCATAAATTTATTTATGAATGAAATTCTCTTCATAGAAAAAAATCTTTTCCATATTTTTGAACATATAAAACAGATTTGACTTTTTCTGTTATCAAAAAAATTTTTTTTTTTTTTTAATCATCACAACATAGATCTAATCTTTTGCAAAGTTAAAACTATTTTTTTTTTCTTAAAAACAGATCTGATTTTTTGAAAAATCAAAATCAATTTTTATTCACAACAATAGATTTGCATTTTTTTTTTTTTAAACAAAGAAGAGGATCCATTCATAAATAAATTTGTGTGATTTAATTTATTTCACATGTTCAACATATCATTCATAGCATGCATAAAAGGGGTACATTAGTCACAAGAGTCTGGAAGACCAGATTTTGTCTAGGCAGAATGGGTGCCTAGCACCTTACCATTCCGTTACTTAGCATATGAATTTAGGTATTTTGGATAGATAGATTTAGGTATTGTCTTTATTTTTTTTTTTATTTTGGGTAGATTGTAACTAGGACCCAAAGCCATGCAATTTTCAATTTTTCAAATATGTATTCTTTTTTTCAATCAATGAAAGGAAACAATTCAGAAATGTATTTTTTTATATTTCGTTTTCCTTATTTTTTGTATAAAAAATAAGTAGCGACTCCACACCACTTACCCAAAAAGAGAGGTGCCCTAAAAAGCACTAAAAAATCTCTGTTTTTTGAGAGGCACTTTTCCGGTCTCTCACAGCTCCTGCTACCAACTGCCTTCTTGGAACCTTGTCTTCTCTAGCTTTCTTGGATCCCACAATTTAGCCCAATTGCATCCGCCACTAAATGGCTCCTTCCAATGCTTCCCAGCAGCACCAAAACCTCACTTGACACTCAGATTGGGTGTGGTAAGTGTTTGGACTATCAACCTCTCAAGGATTTAGAGATGGAGAGGTAAGTGTGAGGAAAACCACAAGGAAATTGTATAGATAATTGTGGGTATAAAAATCTCTAACTCTCTAGTGTATTTTTTAGGGGTTTTCTCTCTAAAAAGCACTCCTTACAACATATGGATAATGAGGGTATATATAGTGTGGATAAAGACTTGGTAAACAAACATGACAAATTAGCCAAACAGGTTGGCATGACTCTCTACCTTCCAGTCATGTGCTTTACACATGGCTATTTCGTGGGATGACTTCTGGCGAGCTTCTCACGAAATCCACTTGTTCTTCATTTTAACCTTGAGTCTTCACACTCTTTCACACTCATCCCTTACAATTAAAAACCTACATAAATACAACGAAAAATGATTGAATAAAATTACAATCAAATTTGGCATGGAATTAAAGCCAACACAAAATAGTTGTAAATCACAACTTTACAATTTTAAACAACAAACACTTGAATTTAAAAAAATTGATCGATGACATGGCTATTAATCTTTGATCACCTTCAAATTTTGCAAGCATGAAGAATATATGAAGATAATGTAATCTATCGGTAGATTTGTTGAAATTTGCATCCAATTAAAAAATATTGAGTAGTGTAACATTGCTTAGAGTTACACTAGATGTAACTTGAACCCAACCCTATATATATATATATATATATATATATGTATAAATTATTCAAATTCTTCATTCTCTTAATAGAGATTATTATGATAATCAAACTCATAACAAACTTATATTGAATATGTATAATTTATTTTCTAAATTTTATTGTACATAATTTGTTCTCCCTAAAAATTAAACAATTTTAAAAGTAATTCAATCACTCTATTTTTATAAATATATAATTTTACCTTTTTTTTTTATTGATATTATTCTTTTTTTTTTTTGAAATGGTCCATATTCTTATAACTATTGTCATTATGCATTATATTTTTTGAGTTTTGTCAATACAATTAAAATTTTTGAGTGTCAAAGTTATCATTCAAAATATCATTCTCTTAAGGAGATTATTATGATAACAAAACTTATCATATAATTACAATTGATATTACTCAAATAATTGATAGTACTCTTAACCAAACTTTGATTTTCTCATTCTTAAGTAGGTACACCGAGTTGGACCAAAGTGATCTGAAATAGACCAAATGGACCGAATAGACTGAAGTGGACCGAATGGACCAAATTAGACCTAAATGGACCAAATTAGGCAAAATGGACCAAAGTGGACCAAATTGATTAAAATAGACCAAATGGACCAGAATAGACCGAATTGGACTAAATTGAATGAAGTAGACCAATGGACCTAATTGAACCGAAGTAGACTGAATAGATGAAGTGGACCAAAGACCGATTTTTAATTAGCATAGCCAAGATTGTATTTTGATATAAACTCAAATTCTTACTTTGAAAATAATCAAGTATTAACTCAAACAAAAATTAAAACAAAACTATAAGAGAGAGAGAGAGAGAGAGAGATACTAATTGTAATGGGGAAGTAAAAAACACAACATCAAAATATATGAACCCAAAATATAGTTTTAAAAAATCACAATGATTCATTAATATAAAATAGAGTTGCAAGAAAGAATAAAAAATCAAGAGAGAGAGAGAGTAACCACTTTTTTAAGAGAGAATGTGAGAGAGAATAATAAGAAATTTATAGAAAATAATATATAAAAAAGTAAAAATAAAAGATATAATAATAAACACCAAATTATCCAAGTAATGTTATGTAATGTTATGTAATAATATAACATTATGTTTTTATATACCATATTTATAATGCAACAAGATAATATCTATGAAATTAAAGAGAAGAAAAAAAGATAACAACATAAAGATACAACTTAATTACATCAACCAAAAGTAGAGATCTAAATAATACAAAAATTCATCAACCTAGAGTACAGATGCAAGAAAGAAAAAATCCACCAAAAAATGAAAAACAAAATTTTGAGAAAGAGAGAGAAATAACTTTTGTGAGTAGGGAACCTATGTATAGAATGAGAGGGAGAATTGTAAATTTATAATAAGAAGAGAGGAATAAGAAAATGATAGGCCAAGAAAGTATTGATCCCTTGTGATGAATTAACAAATTAATTAGCCAAGTTAATTAATTAATTCAATTAGAATGCAATACATGTGGTAGCACAAACAAATCACCAATTAACTAAATGCAGTAGAAAATAAATTGACACGGTGATTTGTTTATGAAGGGGAAAAGCTACACAGCAAAAACCCCATCGGGTGATTTTAAGGTCACCACTCCCGAGAATTCACTATTTTCATAACAAGTGGTTACAAGTAAAGGAATTTCAGTACCTTATATGAACCTACAGTTGAACCCTTACTCCGATACCCATTTGGACTTGTTCTATAGTGACAATCTCTCATTTTCAATGCACGACTCTCAGTACGTGACTAACTAATTCGATGCGCGGATCCCAATACGTGGCTTACTCACCAACTTAAGAAAGATGTTGGTTGCAAAGTTCTTCAATTCATCACACGATGAAGATCACGAAACTCCTTGGTTACAAAACCCTATAATGTATAAACACAGTAGCTTCTTTAAAAGAAAGATGAACTAAGGCAAATTCTATCTCCTGTCACAATTTGTAGGAACACAACTTTGCTTCACACTCGCGTGCCCTTTGACGGCCTTTAAAATAATCCTTATATATGTTTAGGGTTGTGAGAAAAGAAAGCCCAAAAATATACCCACAGATTGGATGAAAATTAGTGTTGAAAATCTATTTTTCATAAACCTCGATAGATAACTTATCTATCGAGAAGCTGTCAAGCATCGGGCTAGAACAACTTTTTAAACCTCGATAGATACAAGCTGTCAAGCTTTAAAATCCAACACTTCTTCACTTGTTTCTTGGACAGACTTGCATGACTTTAATACTTAATCTTGAAACCTTGTTCCTTGAAGCATTAACCACATCCTAGATCTACCCAATTACAAGTAAAGTGTGTTTTGTCAAAGGATTAGCCAATTCTATATTGACATATGTTCCTAACATTGATTCACATATGTCCTAACAGAAAAGCCAAAAATTAAGAAAGATAAAAGAATTAATAGAGGAAAAATGATGTTGGAAATTGGTGTATGATGTTTTCGTTGATATAGCTCAACAGGAGTGCAACAATAATAAATGCTACACTTCAGTTTTTAGATAAATATATATTCATATATATATATATATAGATTT
This sequence comes from Quercus lobata, assembly GCF_001633185.2. NCBI lineage: Eukaryota > Viridiplantae > Streptophyta > Magnoliopsida > Fagales > Fagaceae > Quercus > Quercus lobata. The sequence continues at coordinate 52,761,773 of NC_044912.1, read as the reverse complement.
TTTTTTTGGGAGAAACAATTAGCATGCATTTGACAACAAAGAGAAGAAAAATGCAAACTACGTCACAGCACATTTTGTATGGTCCATTCCAACAAATTTGAAGTATACTAATTAGATTACAGAGGGAGACGTATAAAGTTTATAATCAATGACAATGCATTCCTTGCGTCCTATCAATTTAGTCATCCTTGCCAACAACACTGATAAATGTTAGGATTAGTGCCCTAAAATCCTATTGTACGATGTTTTGTATGATATTATGTATGACATTATGTTATAAATAATGAAATTATTTTATTATATAAAATAATGGTAACATGAATATTTGGACATTATTGTATAGTTTTTGAAATGCATAGTATGTGATTTATATAATTTAGTCACAGAAGATATAAATCACAAGTTCTTTGTAAACTCAAAATCTTAGTTCGTAGTTGGTGATGAAATTGGACATTTCATCTGTGAAGACTATAATATGTCAACTAAGATGGTTTGTCTTGATCATGGAAGTGGAGACTTCTAGTTAATATGTTGATGTGTCTTAAGTATATAAGACATATTGAATTGGACCGCTATGAGATTAATTATTCTATTAACAATTGTTTACTGAATAATAAATCTCATGACTTTAATTTACATAAACTCTCAATCCTAAGAGGATAGTGAACCCAATCATGAAATGTAGGTTGCTTTAATATATTATGAGTGAGATCTAATTCAACGGTTAAAACCTTAGTATGTCGGGCAGCCATACGTAGTGCTAAAGGAACACATATTCTCAAGATGGAATTCATAGTCTCTTTGTAGAGATATAAAACATTCCCTTGAGATAAGTTTAATGAGTTTGGTTATTCAGAATGTTAGGCCTAACCACTTTAGTAAAGAGTTTCTAAAGTTTATATTTTATGAAATTTGATTTCATAAATATATATGAATAATTTAAAGGATTAAACCGGGTACTCAAAGATAAAGAGGTAGTAATTTTCAAAGTGGCAGTTATATATTATGACTTTGTATTATTACGAATATTTTCATGAAGGGGTTAATTGTTTAGATAATGAAGTCTTGGGATTTAATTTTATTAATAAAGCCTAGATTGCAATTATATTTATATAGTGGTATTAAATATAATTAATGGTAACTTTGGGTTTGTCAAGAGTTGACAGATAAGCTCAAAGTCCATTGGAGCTAGAGTTTTATTTGTTCCTTTGGTCCCATCCCAAGCCACACACTAAAGCCCAATTGGGCTAGCCCAAAAGGCTAGCCCAATTAGATAATCAGTTATTTATTTTTGGGCCAGCCCAATTAGATAATCAGTTATTTATTTATTTAATAAGAGTTATTAAATAAAGTAATTGCCTTTTGATGGTTAAAAAAAAACGTACATACAATTACAAGAGAAAAATACAGTTTTCTCTAAACATATTCTCTCTTGAACAAGTGCATACATAACTGATTGAGAGACCACACATCTTGGACATATGTGGAATTGGGGTGAAGATTGAAGGTCTTCCCAAGTTCGAACTTCTTTTGTTTTGAATTTCACTGCATCAAGGTATGCCTTTCTATTCTTTGTTTCTAAAATTTTAGATATTCCATGTTATCTCACATGAATGGAGTAGATCCTTTTGTTGCTTCCACTGTGGATTTTTGTATGAGATGCATAACCAATTTTTCCAACAATAAATGCTTTGATTTCAGTCCTCCCTATTGCAAACCAGCAGAAAACATCAACACAAGTTATTAGACAAAAGTGGGTCTAGAAATGGACTTACATCTAATTACAAAGATTGAATTAGAACTCAAATGCATGTTGACTCAGCCAGAACCACTTCATCTTCTTAAGTAAAGTGACATGCATATGAAATCAACCAAATGGTAAGTCCAAGACCATGCATGTAGGATACTATGCAAACTTTGGAAAATTTGATCGACAAGAAAGTTAAACAGAGAAAATATATCAATTTGGTTATAATAAATATTTGGTAACTGTTAAAAGTATTATCCTTCAAAATTTTGGAACAAAATTATACATATTTAAATAATATATGTAATCTTAAATAAGCTTGGCCAGCTGCGAAAACCCAACGGGTGGTCCTAATATGGTGGGGCTAATGAAAGAATAATATAGGTAGTTTCAGTTTGTGGCATGTCACAAAGAAGGGCTATAATACTATGGTATGGAACAGCATATACCAATTTAACAACTAGTATTCTAAGTTTTTTTGTTATCAAAAAAAAAAAAAAAAGAGGTTTAACAACTAGTATTCCAATGTTATATTTATGAGAAAGTTTAAAGACAACTTTATTATCACAATTTTTGCTACAACTCTGTAGTGGTTGACCAAAGTAGTAGAGAAAAAGTGGTGAGTATGTGAAAGTGATTGTCCAAACTTAGAATTTGGGGCAAATAACGTGCTAGTAGAAGAAAGGTATATTTATACATGTAGTCTTTTCCACAAGTGTATAAAATCAAACCTTTCCACTCAAATAAAAATAAAAATAATTATTCCATATAAATTTATTGACAGAAGACTAGGAAGCATAGTTTTAAAAATCGGATCGGCCGGTGGAATTGGGAATCGGGCACCAATTTGGTCTAGTAAAAACCCTTAAAACCAGTATAAAACAGGTCAAACCCTAAAAACAAATATAAAAACCCCTAAAACCAGTATAAAACATGTGTTCTTTTAAGTGTTTTCAGGAAAGACAAGTACATTCTGATCAAGACCTTCTACCTCTTATTGCAACTTCTAGGTTAGGAGTCTTAGATTGGGATTTGTGACGTATTTTTGTAATAATATGTTATTGGGCTATTTTTACTTTGAGCATTTTATTTCTTGTAATGTGTTTTGTCACAGATTGCCAAAGGGGGAGATTGTTAGGTTCTAAGACTTTAGGAACTAAATGTATTAGAACTTCACTTTGTATATGTTGGCCAACCATGATCAAAACAATGAGTCTAGGTTTAGGCTTGCTCAAAGTTTGGTTTAACGTAAGTTTGGAATTGAGTAATTGCTGGAAATTTTTGTCCTATTTCTACAAGGCTCGATCGATTGAAGAATAGACTTGATCGATTGAGAATCATGGATCAGGAACTTTCTGCAGAATTTTCAAACCAGCCCAAGCCCAATAAATGTATAGGGTTAAGTGTTTGATTCCTAGTATATAAAGGAAACCCTAATACATTTTTATAAGGCTTTTCAAAGTGAGAAGAGTGTGCCTCTTTTGTAGATCTAGGGTTTTGTACCCAAAAGCTCTCTTATATCTTCTACCGATGTTATTCCTTGAAGAATCTCAAGATCCGGTAGATCTGGAGTTGCTGCATCCAGATCAAGAATAGTTAAAGATCTAAACCTTTAAGGGTGATCTTGGAGTCACAAATAGGAGAGTTTGTGTTTTTTGTCACAAGTGTGGGTGCTTGTGTTGCAAAGACCTAGGAAAGAAGTAGTCCGTGGACTCGGAGCTATCATTGGGTCGTGGTAGTAAGTTTTCTACTCGAGGTAGCAATAGAATGTTAGTGGTCTATGTTTTATTGTACAAACTTCAATCCTTTCATAGTGGATTTTCTTTTTACCTTAAGGATAGCTAGGTTAAATCCTCCCTAGGTTTTTTATTAGTTTGGTTTTCCTGGGTGATCATATCATTGTGTTCTTTATTTTCCGCTGCTTTACATGATATGACTTTATTGTTTTAACCTAGATTTGAATAATAAACCTAAGTATTCACTTGGTTAATTAATTAGGTTAAACAACTTGTGTTAAAGGGTCTAAAAATGTACAAGTGGTATCAAAGTGGGTTAACTCTTGATTTAGGTTATTATACCTAGAGTTGATCCTTGATCCCTGTTATCATGGATAATTTTAAGTGTCTTACTGTTTTTTATTGTGATGATTTAAATAAAAAGGACACTATTGTTTTCAGTTGATCTTTTTGAGGCTTGTGAAAGGAATTTGTAGGATTTCAGTCTCTCTCAAAAGATTGGTGTAATCCCTCAAATACACTCTGCTTCTCATGGATTTTCACCTACAAAGCCGATGACTCGTGTTATATAGGTGAGAAAAGACTTGCTAAGGTGAGTGTTGTTTACTTGTCCTTGATTTATTTCTTTCAATTATTTGTGGACATGCTTTCTTTAAGTTTTTGGTTGTTTTATTTCTTAGGTTGTTTTGATTATTCAAAAATCCAAAAACATCGAAAAATTTCCAAAAGACAAAAATATTTTATTTTGTGTCTAGTTTTATTTTTTCTTGAGGATTACATGAATTATGATCTCTCTCTTGATTTAGAACATGCTTGACATTGTGGAGAAACTTGAATAGTATGTGTTATATAAGGGCTAAGCTATTTCTGATTTTATGTGAGTACGTACTAATTTGTACATGTACTAAAGGTTAATTAAGAAATTGGCATTTCTTGTTTGTGTACCCTCTATAGCTTAGTTGAGCACTATCATGCATAGATTTGCATTGTTCATTTAGTACAATGTGTGCTTTTGGTTTTTGGTCATAAATTTATTTTAAAAACCAAAAAGATTTTTTTTTCATTTGTATAGCATATCATGGATGTGTAGTTAAGGTTGGCCATATTATCTTTGCATAACATGCCTGCGTACCTTGATTAGCTTGGATGAGCCTATTTTTTCCGCACTTTGCTAGTTTTAGCTACGTAGTGCATGTTGTGTGGGAGTTCTTTATAGTTTTTGATCACATGATCTTGATTTTCAAGTCACATGATCTATCAATAAAATTCCAAATTGGGACATTGTCCCATAAAAGTGTCTGTGAACACTAGCATTTGGCCCAATATCACACAAATCATATACACAAGCTGTATGCTTCTCTCAGTTGTTACTTCCTACGACCACTTTAAATGATGTGAAGGGTCAGCAATCACATATTCAAATTTAAATTTATTTTCTGTCGGTGCCAATCTAATTCAACTATAATCTGCAAACAACAATGGTCTTGAACCTCTTAAGCTGTCTACTACAATGTTTATCCAAAGGAATAGAAAATATATACATTTCAGCAATGTTATTCTATCAATTATTGAAGAGTGAATACACATTTTAGGGTTAAATTTCCATTTTTTATAAAATTCTTGAATTTCTCATCTTCAATAATAAACTTGCTAGGCTATGTGGAGCTTGTTTTGTGTTCAATTAGTTTGTAATCTGATTTGACTTGGATGCATTACAATTTTAAATGAGATTTTTTGTGAGCCTTTGTTCATGGAGTAGAGGCCTGGGCCAACAAGATCATTTGTGGCTTGTTTTGGACCCATTGTTTGGGCTATATATTTTTTACTTCAAAATTATGGGTGCCTACATCATTGTACTATAGCACCTCTGTATTTTTCTCCTTCACATAGTGAAAATCATAGCAACTTCGTGGATGTAGACATATTGCCAAACCACATAAATCTTTGTGTAGTGTGGTTGTTCTTTTTTTCTCTATTTTTGCATCTCACAAGTTATGGGAATTTGGTTAAATTCTCAACACAACATCTGCATCCTACCAATAATTAATTGGTAAGGTAGAGAGCCTAAGTCAATTTGACTTACAAAAGACCACATATGATCTAAAATCAACTTTTGATGTCCTTAACAAAAGTGTACTGATCTAAAATCAAGTCAAACAATAAATAACAAATCATGTAGGAAAGTATTCAACTATGGAAAATTTGATTGACGGGTAAATTAAAAAACAAAAATGTAAAAAAGAAAAAAAAAGAAAAAAAAAAGAGGAAGTGCTAATGTGAGTGAAAGGATGGAAAAGTCATTACTCACCAAATCACAAAAGCGTAAGAAATAAATGAGATATTTTACTTAAATTCAAGACAGGAGGAAAAGCACAGCAGTACGGAAGGCTATTGTGCAAGTAGTGGAGAGGTTGTTTTCCCATATCTTTAAGAATGATATCAATGGGGTTGTCTTAGTTTCTCAATGTAAAATTCCACATTAGAGCTTCTTGTTCTACTAGGTCATGCCTCATAGATCATAATTATAATTTTTCATTTTTCTTTCACAATTATCGATCATCAATTGATGAATGAGACCCCAATTAATAGATAAAAAGGCCACATAATCCTTTATTGCTTGCTAAAACACTACATATCACCTTGCTGTTAAAAGAATAAGCCCAAATTTCTACATTATCAAGGTTGGTCAATTTCTAGGAATTGAGTCCCTGGTTCTAGGAATTGATGCTTTTGTATTATCTGGTATTCTAGCCCTATTTTGATATATATATTTTTTTTTTATATATATATATGTCAAGGGGTCATGAGTTCATACTATAATTATGATTCTGTTGATAAAATGCCAAACTCCCTTCCAAGGTGAACTTGAAGGACCTAGATTCAAAAAGCCCCTTCTTAAAATCTAGAATCACAATGAGAAATTGCATAGATGAGCACTAAAAAGCAACAACCCTACCCCCTTTTAACAACCTACATACCTACAACTTAGCCAAGCCAACAAGCACATCACTTCATTACTGTGCAATGAACCTGCCATATAACCTACAAATATTGTCTCAAACCTAAATACAAGCCAAAACTGATTATCAAATTACAAAACCAACATGATAGATAGTAGCTTACCTGCAGAGCCAGAGCCACCGTAGGGGTGAGGATGATGCATATGCTCCTTTGGGGCTTCCTTATCAAGTGACCCAACTCATGTATAAGCAGTACAACAATGTGGTTGTCCCATAAGTTGTTCCCAAATAAACAGCAATATTCTCCTCAAAAGCTTTCCGGCATAGTTCCAACTGTTACCTTTAGAAAACATATATACAAAACAACATAAACCACAACAAGGTCTTATTTTTTTGGAAAAATACATTTTATTTAAAGGAAAGAAATTGCCAGCAAAACCAAACACAACTTGCTTGCTAAGTCGCACTTATGTGTTCTTAAAAGTTTCTAAGAAAATTATAGGATTAGAAAAAAAAAAAATTTATATATATATATATATATATATATGTGTGTGTGTGTGTGTGTGTGTGTTTTGAAGGGAAACCAAAAAATTGAGAACTCAAGAAATAAGTCTGGAACCACTATTTCAGCCCATATGATTCAAAAGCTTTTTATCCTTTCAACATTAATTAACCTCAAGTTTCCTTGTAACCAAACAGAAATAGCCCCAAACCCAATTCCACTCCATCATAATCAGCATCAACCCCACAGACACTCAAATACAGTGCAGTGGTCGATGCAGTAAGCACCAAACCGTGTGCTCTGGCGGTAGTATGATCATCTCTGCCATCTGGCATTGTGTAGCCTCTTTATCTGCTATTGGTTTCTAAATGACAAATAAGATGGGAGAAGTTTCTAATTCCAAATTATCCAAAATCATATCTAGATGCTTGTACACTAGAAAAGAAAAAAAAAACTTAACTAATTAAACAAATAAAATAAATGTTTGTTTAGAGCACAACAATAAAGACTATTCTGATCAACAATAACACAAATAATGATATTTGATTGATAGAAGATAATCCATCAACTACAATATTATATGGAAAGCTAATCCACACACAAACACACCAAGAGTTCTAGACAAAACTTCATTTCTAAAATCAAAATTTTTAAATAAAAAAAATTGAAATTAAGTTTCTTATATTGATATAAAAAAAATTTAAATAAAAAAACAAAAAAAACAATAGGAGTCTAATTCAACTATTACGGGCATAGTTCTAGGGCAAACTCAACACAAAATCCGAAAACCAAATGGCAAATTTCCAAAGCTTCATACAACTAAATTTAAAAAAAAAAAAAAAAATTATTGACTCCATTTTTAGATTTCAAAAGGGTTAATGTGGTGAAGAAAAACAAAATCACAACAACACTGAAGTGGGAATGCAACTTTCAATTATATTCTCCTATGGAAAATATTGTAGTAAATACTATAGATAGAGCAACAAAAGTGCTGATTTTACCCTCCAGCATAATTGAACAAAAATGATGAACACATAATCAATTGCAAACTACTCCCATAAGAAAGAAAAAAGGGTGACTTACAAAAAAATCAAAGAGAAAAAAAGAGTTTCTCAGCTATGCAGATTCATCAAAGTTGCCACTTTCACCGAGATTCCTCTTTCCTCACTCACAATCAGAGTCACCTTGTCCTTGTATGCATGAATTCCCAATCCAGTTTTCAACTAGATTAGGGTGCTCTATCCATTTTGGGTGGGGTGGTTCATCATCACGACTTTCCTTGATTTTGGTATCTTTCTCTGAATAGCCTAAATCATCATCCTCATAATAAGGAGTGATAGTGCAGCTGCTAGACCCAGGCTTAGTTTGATTGAGATCTTCAATGTCTTGCTCAAATATCAAATGGGCTCCGCATTTCGTAACCTCCAAGCCTGGACCTTCGGTTTCAAATGTAACCTCAATTTGGAGGAATTCATTAGCATCCAATACTTCTTTCCAGTGGCTTTCGAAGCGTGTTGAGGGATAATATTCTTGCAAAAGATGATAAGATTCAATCTTACCAAATTCCTCCGATAAAGGAAGCCACAATCCGGGAGATTGATATCCGTTGGCTTTAATGGAACAATAAAGCTCATGCGTACAATAATTTTTAATATGAAGTTGGTGAAGTGGATGATGCTGGCGGAATATATAAACAGCGCACAAAGCAATTCCCATAAATTTGCTACTTAATAATAAATGTGAAGGCACTTGCAGATTCACTGAAGCCCCCACCTTTTGGTGCTTAAACCAATTTGGAATTTCACTTCCAGGAATTGCGAGAAATGTGAACCTATTCGGGTTATAGCATCCCTGAAACAAACAAATCATGATGTTTAGAACTTCACTCACATGCAGGAGAGAAAGAGAGAGAGAGGGAGAGAGAGAGAGAGAGAAAGACCTTAATGATATAATGTCTTAGAATTGTTGACAACAAGTCACCTTTGCCTTGATTATAAATCAATTTGGCGCAGTTGAAAAGACATATATTTGGCCAAAAATCATATTCTAGACCTAATGATAATGTTTCCAGTGAGGTACACCCTGTTGCATTGATAAAATTCATATTTAATGGAAGCTTGGGCAACATTTGAAGTTGAGTGCAACCACCCAAATAAAGGGCTCCCAAATTAGATAGTTGAATGATACTTTCAGGAAGGCAAACAAAATTGTTTCCTTTTAGATTTAATACTTCTAAAGATGACAAGGACCCAAGAACATCAGGAATCGTTCGAATATTGCAATAACTTAAATCCAGTTTTGTCAAAGACCATAAGCCTTGTAAACAACACTCTAACATGCCCATGGAATCAAGATTTCTTTTTTGTTGCATTAAAGGAAAACTTAGGAGCTTACTAAATGATTTAGATGATAGCCCCACACATCCATAGAGAGATAGTACTTTGAGATTTTTTAAGTGAACAATAGATAAAGGGAGTCTTGTTATAGCAGTTCCACTAACATCTAGCTCCTCTAGGCCTTCGATATTACCCAAATTCTCTGGTAATTCATCAAGTTTTGAGCAACCAGATAAAGTGAGAATTTTTAGAGACATCAAACAACAACATGCATTCGAAAGACTTGAAAGGTTTTTACAGTCTCTTAGATCCAATTCAATAAGGCCAGTTAAATGCTCCATTGATAATGGTAGATCTTTTATAGTTGTCTCACTCAAACAAAGTTTCGACAAATGTGATATATTTCCTACAATATTTGGAAACTTCTTCAGTTTTGAACAACCACCAAGATCGAAAATTTCAAGTGCTTCCAAGCTGATCTTGTGAGGAAGGATTTCGAGACATTTGCAACCATTCAAATCCAATTGAATAAGTTGTTTTAGATCTCCAAGAGATGTGTGAATCTTATATAGTCTTGTACAATGTCGAAGAATCAATTGCTTAAGCTTTGGAGCTCCACTAAGGTCTGGGATCTCAATCAAGTATTGAGAGTCACTTAGATCCGTAAGTTTTAATGCATCTAAAATCTGATATAAACCAAAAAAATTATTAGATAGAGTCTAGTATTAATGAAAAGGAAGAAAATACAAATTTTCTTAAGTGAAAATCTTACCATAATTCCTTTCCACAATTGTATGATGCAGCTACAATGCATTCTGAGTTCAACAAGTTTGTTTGGTTGAAAACTAGTTGGCATAGATTTAAAAGGATATCCATGCCATTCTATAATGCGTAACTCATCAGAAAGATAACTAAGATCTTTTGGAAGTTGCACATTACCTCTAATGAGGACTTTTGGTTGTTTCATAGTACCATTTATGAAGTCTTCTGGAAGTTTCTCGCTACTAATTTTAAGCAATCTCAAATTTTTCATCTTTGAGAAGGCTTTAGCACTCAGGTGTTCTACTTTTGGAATAGGTATATTTAGCATTATGCCTTCAACTACCTTTGTTCCCTAATAAACAAAAACAATGAAATTAAAATAATTGGAAAATTCTTAGAAAGATTTATAATAACATAAATACTTCTTTAAGTTCAAGCTTGTACTAGTCAACTTACATTATTATTCTTCAATACATGAATGACATCCTCATAAATCCACAACCTACTACGTCTACCAGGCTCTTTAGGAGATTCACGACGAACGATTTCTTGACCCATATCTTGCAGCAAATCATGCATCCACAAAGTTCCATGGTCATTAATGGTTATGAGAGATTTGTCCATAAGAACACCAAGATCATAGTCTGGATAATAACAAAAACTTTCCAATACATCTCTTATGCTATCTTTGTTCTCTCCTTTGAAAAAACATGCAATATCTAGGAACAATCCTTTTTGTGAATTTGTAAGCCCATCAAAACTTATTTGAAGTATATCCAAAATGTCTTTATTAGGTTCTTCTTTTAGTTTATACAGGGCACTTTTCCATTCATTCGATCTTTTAGCAAACAATGAAGAACCTAAAACTTTAAGAGCTAAAGGAAGGCCTTTAGCATAATTCACAAAGTTCTTAGACAAATTCACATAATTTTCTTCAGGATGAGGTTTATGAAAAGCTCTCCAACTAAAAAGCTGCAAAGCATCATCATCATTCAATTCCTTGGCTGTATATATGTAATCCACACCACATCTTATCAATAAATGGCTATCTCTACTTGTTACAATGATTCTACTTCCAGGACCAAACCAATCATGCTTCCCTGCCAATGCTTCTAATTGCTCATCTCTATCCACATCATCAAGAATAATAAAAACATTTTTATTACATAGTGTATTCCTTATAACATTGATTCCCATATAAGCATCCCATATATTTATTTCACTTCCCATGAGGATCTTAGAAAGAAGTTGTTTTTGTAAAGAAACTAGACCTTGATTTTTAGTTTCTTCTCTAATATTAGCAATAAAGCTTATAGCTTCAAAGTTACCTGAAATTCTTCTATAAATTTCAAGTGCAAGGGTTGTTTTTCCAATTCCACCCATCCCGCATATCCCAACAAAGCGAACACCACCCAACCCTTCACCTATGTATGAATCCAACATTTCCTCCACACAGGAGTCCATTCCAACAAGGTCCTTAGAAACACATGGGAGTTTGTGATACAGCTCACTAAGTATCCTTCCAATGATTTTTTGTATAATTATTGATTCTTGCCTGCAAAGAAAATAGCAAAACAATAATTTTTATTATGCAAAGCTAGCCACATTTAAAAACAAAACATTCATCATCAACACAATCTTAGCTTCGTTAAGCCACACTGAGAGTGCCTAATTATATTTAGAAATTCATTACTAGATGTATTATGGGGACAATTTTAAAGCCATTAAGGGCCAAATTTGTTGCAAGGTCTGTAAAATATATACTTGCTTGTCTAGAATCTAGTTCTACTAGGATTAGAATAGGGTTAGTCTAGGTTATTCTATAAATAGTAAAAAGAATCTCTTATCATGTGACCAAATAAAAAAAAGTAAGTAATAATAAATAAATTCTGATAAAGAAAAAAGAAATAAAAGTCAACTACTAATAGCATCATTCCAAAGAAATTCATACTTATCCTTTAAATCCCATCCAACAAGATTAACAACTTTTGTCAGAGCAGTTTTCCACGTTTGTACATATCCTATGTTATCCTTGAAGCTCTCTTCATGTTTAGAAAAGGCTTCTCCAAATGTCCCCCTATGATTCCGCACATCACTAGGATCTACATAGTGAAAAACAGGTAGAACTACCAATCCCGTCATTTCCATGCACTCAACGATCTTTGTTAGCTCAATCAAGCACCACTTCGAAGAAGCGTAATCTCTTGATATAATAATGACCGCGAACCTCGATTCTTCTATTGCTTTCAAGAGTTCTGGGGCAATGAATGTTCCCTGCTTGAGTTTTTCATCGTCCCTAAAAACAGATATGCCTTTTTGTTTCAAACCGGTATATAGATGGTCTGTAAATGTTTTGCGGGTATCCTTACCTCTAAAACTGAGAAATACATCGAATTTCCATCTCTTAGAAGAAGAAGAAAAAGAAGAAGATGATGATGATGATGGAAGAAGAGCCATAAAGGAAATGGATGAGCTTGAATAGGGAGGTTACAGATTCATAAAATTGCAAGTTTGACTGAAAACCCTCAAAAAAAGCCTCTTGGTCAACGCACATGGAAGTAGGAGTTTGTAACTTGTAATAAGAGTGAGAAGATGGGTCAACAATTCATTTTCTATGACTCACCAATTAATTCTATTTGTCAGAGTCGGTAGGCAAGTGGCCCTCCCACTAGAAATTTTCAGGATGAACAAGAATGTCTTTTTAATGCTTTTTTTCTTCCCCAGGCCTTTTTACGTGATATTTTTTTTAAATCAAAAAAATAAAAGGAAAACTCTTGGAAAAGAGAAGGGCCACTTGCACAAGGAATCAAATAGAAATTGAACTTACTCAATTTCACAATTTATTAAAATGGTCTACCGTGAGCCGTGGGATAAAAAATTGAAAAAGTGATCCATTGACGTAAAAAATGTGAACAAGTTTTTGGCCTACCTACCTTGTCCGTCATTTAAGTATGTTGTAAAATTGAGTATAAATATAAAATTAAATGTTGGTCTCTCTATAAGTCATTTTTGCTAAATAATGCTTTTTTAATATTAAAAAAAATTATTTTTCCATAGATTCTTATGAAACTTCTCTAGGAAAAATAGCCTTGTTTATAACTTGACTTTCTAAAAGTTAATTTCTACGCAAGTTTTGAAAGGACTTGTTTGGCGAAATAACCTTTTTTTTTTAACTTTATTATGCAATTTTAGCCCCTTTATGTCTTATTGTGGCTGTTCAAAATACATTTTATATCAAGATGCAATAAAATAAAGGAAAAGTTTGTTTATAACCAATGTCTATAACTCTCACTAAAAAACAATTAACATGGTTATATATTTTAAAATTCTTACCATTAGGTTGCATATTTTTTAAGTTTTTAATGATAAGAGAATAGAGTTTATGTACCTTTTTTTTTTTTTTTTTAATAATGAAATTTGAAGTGAAACTATATTTTTGTGATAAAGATAAGCTCTTTAATTTAAGAGAGGGGTCCACATTTTCAATTTATTACTCTTACAAACATGCCCTAAGATTTAGTTCTATATTTCCAATGTATTGGAATGGTACCCCTCCTTACACTTTTTAAATGAAATTTAGTTACTTTTTTAAAAAAGGCAAAAATTCTTTTCATCTTTGAAATATAATCAATGTTTTTCATCCCTAAAATTGAAGAACTTCTATTTATGTCCTTGAAAATTTAAAGTGCCTGTGATTTTGTAATTTCATCCACTTTTGTTACTTAGTTTTTATTAGTGTGGCTAACATGTTTTAGGGATGGAAATAGAAAATGAACTAAATTTCAGAGACAGAATGAATATAATTTAGGTTTTATTTTTGACCCTGGAATATCATCAAGGTTATAATTTTATCCCCTCTGTCAAACATGTTGGCAAAAAACTTAATGAGAATGGACCAAAGGATGAAATGTAGAACATTTTAAAATTTAAGGATGAAAATATAGCATGGGCTATATTCCAAGGACAAGACGGATATTTTAACTGGAAAAGAAAAAGAAACAGGTCTAGTACTAATGCTTTGTTCCTAAACTATTATAAGATTAGTAAAGCATTCTAATTTTTCTAACTAAAACAATTAAAGCGCATCAATTTGGTTTTTTCTTTTTAATTGTGAAAAAACTGGGGTTGTTTCTAAATTTATATGATCAGATCAATTTGTTTATAACCTCCTGTATCCATAGTGTTGGAAATTGGTCTCAAGTTCCTAGGGTAGTATTATTGAAGCTATATATATGGGTTTTAGTCAAAAGCTACAAGGGCTCAATGGCATAGGGAGTGTGTTAAGTGAGCCTTTTGGTTGGAGTGTATCTGCAGTAGCAACAGTTTGTACCTTGATGTTTGTAGTAAATCCTAGGAATATTCTTCCCTATAGTACAGTGGCTTCAATATTGTCGAGTTTGGGATCTTGACTAGCCCGGTTCTCTTAATGGGTTGCGGCTTGTGTCCAATGGAAATTTCAGCTGTACACGTTGGATTGCAGACACGTGTCAGAATCCAGACGTGTCCAATGGAAACTTCCACTGGACACAAGCCCTTCCCCTCTTAATGTGATTCATTTATAAGTTCTGCTCAGTGATGTATTTAATTGGTTGGAATTGGCCTAATGCTTAATCCTTTTCCTTATCCATCCAAGCTTGGTTTTTGTTTGAATCTTCGTGAATAGTGAAATGGTTGGTATCTTTGTCCATGGATTTGTTAAGTGAACCACGTATACCATGTGTTTTGTTTCTTATGTGTTCTTATTTTGTTGAATTCTCTTGATTTCCATGCTTTTTCTGGCAGGACATGGATGTTTTTGCTCTATGTTTTAGAAATTTAGTTAATATTAATTGTATGATTTGGAAATAGAGGCCAGAAGCCGTAACCTGAGTAACGAAAGTCATGACTTTGACCATGTGATACTCCCTTGTTATGCTATGTCATGTCACATGTGCAGTACGCTATGTTGTGTTAATGAAATTGTTTTAGATTAAATGACCAAATTCACCATTTTGTACTAGCTTAATTATTTAAGACAATTGGTAATTTACCATGGTATCATTGGGTCATGCTGTGTGGGGTTGTGGATCGTATATCAAGTTGGTCAGGCTGGAGTTGTAGACTCAAAACTAAGTTGCTTTGGAGTATGATCCCACATAAGATGTGGGTCATATGGAGGGAGAGGAATACACATACTTTCGAAGGAGACAAAAGGTGAATTCATGAGTTAAAAGCTTTTCTTTCTTCAGACTTTGTTAGAAGAGGCAAATGGTTCAAGTTTCGTTACCTTCATGTCTCTACTTGACATGCTTGATTTTTGTACCTTCATTACTGTCTCATTATTAATATCTAAAGTAAAGTTTCAAGAATGAATAAATAAGAGAAAGAGGGAGGGAGAGAGAATAATTAGTTTTTTTTTGGAAAGAACATGAGAGAAATAGGAAATTTATATAAAAGAAATTGAATAGAAGAATACTCCAAAGAATATGTATAGTTGCAAAAACCAAATTATCCAAGTCATGCTATGTAATAGAATAACATTATATCATTATACATTATATAATGTCATAGGATAACATCAATTAATCAAAGAAAAAGAAAAGAAAATATAACAAATTAAAACACAACTAAATCACATCAACCCAAAATAGAGCTCAACACAAAAAACTTATCAATCTAAAGTAGAGATGCAATAAAGAACTAAAAATCCACAAATAAAAAAGAAGAGAGAGAGAGAGAGAGAGAGAGAGAGAGAGATTATTCACTTTTTTGTGTGATCAAAATATGGATTGAATAAAAGAAAGAAAAACAAAATTTTATAGTAAATAAAATAAGGAGAAGAGGAGTCAAAGTAAAAGAAATGTGAAAAGATGACGAAATTGTAACAGTAATGGACCAAAGATTACTCACCTATTTTTTGCAAATGATAGCTTATTATTTTGCCGAGCAAGGATGGAGGATTTGCAAGCTATGCAACACATTTTATCACTATATGAAGGGGCATCCGGTCAACAAATAAACCGTGGAAAGACAACTCTCTTTTTTAGCAGAGCAGTGACGGAGGACAAGAAGGAGGAGATTCTAAATTTCTTAGGGTTCCAGAAATTAAGGAGTATGAAAAATACCTTGGGTTGCTGGTTGTTGTTGGAAAAAAGAAGAAGGAGAGCCTCAATTTTATTAAGGAAAGGGTGTGGGCCAAGCTCCAAGGTTGGAAAGAAAAAATCCTATCTCAAGCGGGGAGAGAGATCTTGCTCAAGGCGGTGGTTCAAGCAATCCCTACATTTGCAATGAGTTGTTTCAAATTGCCAGTGGGTTTGTGCAAGGAAATAGAGATGCAAATTAGAAAATTTTGGTGGGGTGAACGTGGTAGTCAAAGAAAAATCCATTGGAAGAGTTGGGAAGTTTTATGCAAACTGAAGTTAGAAGGCGGAATGGGTTTTAAAGATTTGGTGAGATTTAATGACGCTATGCTTGCTAAACAAGTGTGGAAGCTACAAATAGACCAAACTTCTCTATTGTATAAAGTTTTTAGCACAAAATACTTCCCCACAGGTTCGGTGTTTGAAGCAAGAAGCAAGAAGGGATCATTCGCTTGGCAGAGCATCCTCAAAGCAAGGCATGTTATTGAGAAAGGGATGTTGTGGAGAGTGGGTGATGGGTCCAAGATTAGGGTGTTCCATGACAACTGGATTCCTAGGTATTTTCCAGCAAAGGTAGTTCCACACACACAAAGCATTGAAGATGATTTAACTGTTTATTCACTCATTGATCAGACAACAAAAGAATGGAATAAGCAAATGATTGACCAAAAAATTGCTCCATTTATAACTCACAAAATCAAGGCCATTCCTTTATGCAGAACGGTGCAGAGTGATTGCCTGGTATGGTCGCGGACTCGAGATTGTTGTTACTTGGTAAAAACGGGTGATCAGCTGCTTAGTGAAGTGGAGAATAGTGGGGTTGCATCGAGGTCAAACAGAAATGAGTTGAAGAACTTCTAGAAGGGAGTTTGGAGTTTGCGGATTCCGAATAAAGTGAAGCATTTTAGCTGGAGAGCTTGCAAGGAGTCCCTCCCAACCTTAGCAAATTTATATCGGCGGAAAGTTGTTGACTCACCTCTGTGTAGCAGCTATGGGAGAGCAAACGAAACGGTCATTCATGCTATTTGAGAGTGTGATAACGTAAGACAGTGCTGGGATCTCGGTTTTAAGAAATTAAGGGACCAAAACCTTCCGTTCAGATCATTTGCAGACTTGATGTTCTTCGTAAGGCAGCAAGAGGAGAATGTTGAGCTGGTCACAGTATTAGCGTGGTTCATTTGGGGCAGAAGAAACAAATGCCATTTTAATGAGCCAAGCTTGCCACCTAAGAAGCTTTATGAAGCAGCAGCAGCTTTACTAGCAGAATTTCAAGGAAGAACTGAAGCAAAACCCGGAAGGAAAAAAATACAACCTCAGCGCTGGACACCACCTAAACAGGGCGTTTACAAGGCGAACTACGACGGAGCATATTTTGTGGAAGAGGAAAAGGTTGGGATTGGAGTTGTGATAAGAAACAAGTTGGGCCAAGTAATGGGCTCACTAGCAGAAAAAATTGAAATGCCTTCAACAGTGGAAGTTCTTGAGGCGTTGGCTGCATGAAGAGCAATGATTTTTATGGAGGAGCTGGCCTTGAGACAGGCCATTTTTGAAGGAGATTCGGAACTCGTTGTCAAAGCCTTAGTGGGTGATGTTTCAGTCTGGTCCAGCATTGGACATATTGTAAAAGACTGCAAGCCTTTAATGGGTTTGTTTCAAACCTGCACTTTCTCTTATGTTAGGCGGCAAAGCAATGGTGTAGCTCATGCTTTAGCTCGGAGAGCGAGAAATTCTTCCCCGTTATCGGTTTGGATGGAATCTGTTCCACCGGACATTTCCTACTTAGTTTTTGTTGATGTAACTTCTTAATTTTTCATTGATCAATAAAGTGGTTCTATATTTCTTCTCAAAAAAAAAAAAAAAAGGTATAGAGTAGTGGGGAGATGAAAAGGTAAAAGTCGGGGGAAAATGTTAAAGGAAGTGTAATTGTAGGGTGATAAATTAATAAAGAGAAAAAATTTTAAAATATAAGAGAGTGTTGAAAATAGGTAAATGATGTAGTTGCTGATGTAACTAAATAAAAACGTAGCAACAACAAAATCTACCCTTCAACTTGTATATATATATATATATATATGTAAGGTTGAATTTAATCAACCATGTGTTGGCTTTATTCCATGACAAATTTGCTTGTAATATAGCACTTAGAAACCTTGTATTTAGGTGGGAATCATGTAAGGGTAGTGTGTGAGAGAGTGTGAAGAAATGCTCAAGACAGTGCAGTGAAGCAGAGACTCGCGGCTAGGACTCGCGGGTGTCTCGCGGCTTGCAAGCCGCCAAAAGTTGCTCACGTGCAGAGCATGCAGGGGAGCTGAACAGTCACGCCACCTGGAGCACTACACGACAAAAATCCAGACTGGCCATTAAGTTAGCTCGCGACTTGAACTCGCGACTCAGTCAAGTCGCGAGGTTAAGTCGCCAGCCAGCCCTGTTTTTGGAAAAACTGACTCTTCGTATTCCATTCTCACACCAATATAAATACCCCTCATTCCCACAAAATATGGGTGGCTATTCAGAGAGAAAAACCCTAAGAGAGGTTTCTTAAAAACACCCACCCAATTAGAGAGAGCTTGTAGTCTCTTCTCATTCCCTCTCTCATTGTCATACCTATTGAGAGGAGATTTCTATCCAAACACTACCCACACCCATTTAGAATGTTGAGTGTTCTTGGAGTTTTGGGAAGCATTGGAAGATGCCAAGGATGGCGGATGCTATGGTTTAGTAGCGGAATCCGGGAAACTAGATAAGAAAAAGGTTCGGCGCAACCTCGTTGGAGCAAGAAGCTTGGAGGGCTTAGGTGCACTGGGTAGATTAGGCTTGGAGGGTCTATTGCTGTCCATGTATCCCAACTGTATTTTCTAGTGGAATTTTTACCGCTTGGAGGGCGGCGGAGAGGTTTTTCGCCGAGGGCTTCGGTTTCCTCTTCGATAACACATCGCGTGTTGTCTTTGTGTTTGCATCTTCCTTCCTCTCTATCTTTGCCTTTTTATTATCTGCTGTGGATTTTATTCTGTTATGGCTTAGATAGTATTTAATCAATTTCGTATGATAGCATATGTTAAGTTTCCGCACACTAGTTGTTTGACATATTGCTTGAATTGATTAAGTTGTTTTTTGGGGGTCTAAACGTTCAAAGGTGTTTTTACACGTTTTTGAACTTTCAATTGGTATCAGAGCGGGTACACTTGTTGTGGTTTCAATACCTAAGTGTGATCCTTGACCCCTTGTGTTTATTTGCCATGGATTGTGCTTTGTATGACTCTTTGCATGATTTGGTTGGTGATGAATGTAACATGCCACATGTTTGTGAAAATGCCTCTATGAGTGTTAATCCTCATAAGTGTGATGACATGTTAGTTGAATCTATGGGTGTTGTTGACAAACTCTTCAAGAAAAATGCTAAGAAGTTTCAAAAGAATTTGAGCAAGTTATTTTGTGAAAAGGATGATTTGATTGCTAAGCTTAATGAATCCTACAAATTGGTTGAGAAATATAAAAAACTTGCTGAAATTTCTCTTGAAAAGTTGAAAGAGTTTGAATGTTTGAATATGAACTTGGATGCTAAACTTGTTTTGTCTAACAAACTTGTTGATGATCTTAAATGTGAAAATGAATCTCTTAAGATGCATGCCAAGTGTTTGATTGCTGAACCTACTGTTAAAAAGGATGAAAATATGTGTTGCAATCATGTTGTGGTACCCGATTTTGTGCCTAGTGTGTGTTCTACCTTAAAGGACAAATCGGTGTACATTCCTCCACATAAAAGAAATCAAAAGGTGGAGAGAAAGGCTGTTAAGTCAAAACCTTCGTTTAGGTCTCAACCTAAGGCTTTGGATGGATCTAAGTTTGTTCTAACTTGCCACCATTGTGGTGTGATTGGTCATATAAGACCTCAATGTCATAAGTTGAAGAGGGAACAAAACCATGTTGCTAGATCCATTCCCAAAAAGCCTAGTGGACCTAAACACATTGTTTGTCACCATTGTGGTGCCTTTGGTCATCCAAGACCTCATTGCTCTAAGTTTCAAGCTCTTAAGAGAATCAAAAGAAAAGAGAAACTTGAGCTTTTTGGAAGTTGTGCTAAAAAGAGTAAACTGGATTTGAGTGAAAATAGCATGTTGCTAAAGAAAATGTTCAATGCTCTTAACTCCTTGACTATGTGCATCTCCGGTTCTCATTCTTCCAACCCTCGTCTCGCTTCTCTTGAGACACTCATTCCAAACAATCGTTCCGTTTGGATGAGGAAGGGTTCCTATGGTTGAGCTTTTGCTCTTTTGGTCCTTGATCTAATTCTTTCGATCTTTGTAGGACCCTCATGCATTAAATGTCATATCTTCATGCATTTTGTGCATCTTGCATTTATTTGTATGCATTGTTTCGTTTTTGATCTTACTTTTATGTTTCTATTTTGTGTGAGTAAAAATCCAAAACCACATAAAAAGTGAAAAATTCAAAAAGTTTGATCGTATTTGTTTGAGCACATATCACATGTGAGTTTGGCCTTGTACCTTTGTACAAATGGCTTTGTGCATTTACGAGCTTAGCTTGTTATTTTTGCACTATATCTTTGTGGGAAAAAATCTTGACATCTTTGTGTGATTGTTGTAAATCGATCTTCAAGCTTGTCATGAATGATTTGTCAATAGTCATGTTGGTTTTGATACATGCGTAGACTTGTGCTTATATCTCTTCCCACTCTTTTATTTTTATTGCTTAAAGAGCTCAATAAATGTAAATCTCAAAATGAAAAGAGATAATGAGCTGCAAAAGCCGTCGCACATACTAGTATTCGACTAGGAAAAAGGGAAAGCGACTTATAGGAAAATGTATGATGCCCAAAAAGCCAAAGGCTTGTTCATCAATTTGAAATATCAAAAATTTCAGGCATCAATCTCAAAAATGAGATGTATTGCTCAAAATGAGTTGTATTGATTCAAAATGATCAAATGTTATGAATTGTAAA
Organism: Quercus lobata; assembly: GCF_001633185.2. NCBI lineage: Eukaryota > Viridiplantae > Streptophyta > Magnoliopsida > Fagales > Fagaceae > Quercus > Quercus lobata. Next base: position 52,740,651 of record NC_044912.1, on the reverse strand, counting down.
GAAGCCAAATGAAAAGCTTCATCATATGTAATCATTTTATTGTGGGAGGTCATATATGCTCATTTCTATAATTGAGATAGATCACTTGATTTAGCACTAGTTGTGTATGACTTGATTGAATTGATCATTGAAGCTTCACTCTAGACTAAAGTCTATTCCACATTTGATACACACACACAACACACATGCCTAATGTTCAATGAATGTCTTATTCATTTGTTAGATTGTACTTGTCTAAATGTGATGTGTGTGTGCTCAATCTTATATGGATTAATCCAAAAAGATTTTTGATCATTTTATATGTTTTTGGAAGTGATTTTTATCACTTTTTGTGTTTATGTTTAGTGCTTACTGTGTTTTTCTATGTTTAAACATGTTCTGGTTTGAAAAACAAGTGTCAGATTTTTTGGCCACTCATTTTGGCTACTTAAGTGAGCTGCCAGTTTTGGCTACTCGGTTTGGCGACTTGCAAGCCGCGAGTCTAAGCCGCGAGGTTCATACAGAGAGGTTCCGCGGCTCACTCGCGACTTGGCTCGCGACTCGCCAGTCGCCAGTCGCCCAGAATCAGCTTTTTAAAGAGCTTTTTCGTGGGAAACTTGTTTTAAACCTCTCCCATCCTCTCTAAAACCCCTCTTTCAATATTTTTACATCAAAACCCAACCAATTTGAATGGTTTTTCAATCCATTAACATCTCTAAGGTAATTATAAACTCTTTTTATTGATTTTGATCCTTAGATTATGTTTTGGAGAGTTTTGTGCTATTGGTTGGGATTTTCATCATAGGGGTTGGGAAAACTTATTTTTTTGTCAATTTTCTTCATGGGATTGGTTTCTTTTGTTGATATGCATTGGATGTTGGCCCCTTGTGGCAGAAAGAACATGTATTAAGGGTGGATTTCATGATGTTCATGCATTGTTTCACATTATTGTTCATAGTGTGCATGCTAGGTGTTTGATAAAATGCCTCTTAGACATTTTCTCGCTTGTTTGGACTCCGATGAGTACCAAACTTTGGGGTTTCTCATGTTTCCTCATTAGGAACATGTTTGGTTCATTAGTTGTGTATTTTGCATACTTTGCCCCACATGTGCATTTTTCATGCATTGGACATGCATTGCACTTAGCCACCTCTTGCACACACCTTTGCTACCCTTGTCATGCATTGGTCTATACCTTGCTTCTTCATCCTAGCATGTCATCTCTGTCTTATGCTTTGTAGCATTTTACTTTGTCATGGGTTTGAGCTTCATTTTCTCATTCATCTTGCACCCCTCATGCATCATTAGCATTGTTCATACCTTCTTCTCTTGCCCTTGTTTCTTCTTGACCCTTTGTCTATTCCTGACAAAAAGGGGGAGAGTATACTCTAGAAAATGTTTCGGAGTATTTTGTCATTTCTATATGACTCTTGTGCACATCCTTAGGGGGAGAAATTCTATTTCTCATGCACATTTGTAGGGGGAGAGTTACTCCATAGGGGAGATGCATATACCAAGGGGGAGAAGACATTGTGTTAACTAGAAAACCTAGTTCTGTTTGTTTTCTTGTTGGCTTTATGGTGCTTTGTGTTATGCTTTGGTGTTCTCATTGCATCATGTTTGTGCTTTGGACATGCATATATCCCTATGTTATTATGCTTCTTTGAATGCATGTTCAGATGATCATTTGCTTTGCTATGTGATCATTGTAGTCATTTCTATACTTATTATATTATACTTGTCATTTATTACTTGCTTTACCTTGAGGGTCTAATGTGTTTTGTGTAAGTGTTTCAGGGTACAAGTATATATATGTTCCAAGTGCATCACAGCTTCTCATCACTTTGAAGGGGAGAAATTTTAAGCACTTTTAGTTTATATTGTTTAAGTTTTTATTCAATATAATGTGTTTGTACCCATGTGCTTATGTAAGCTTTTAGGGTTTATGTGTTTTGCATAGTTTGTAGGCTTTATGGTTTGTACCTTGCTTAGTGCAGCCTTTATGCTATGTTGAAATCAGTACCTTAATCTAAATGTTATGCATTTTGGTTTATGTACTGTCACTCTTGTGCCCTTGTAGGATTGTTCCTAGATGCATATGCCTTGTGTGATATGCATTGGTTGAGTGTTGAGCATACAAGTATCTTGCCTTGTGCTTGTTAACTTGTATGTCCTTGTGTTCATTCCAAGTGTGAATGAGCACTGTGATCACTACCTTGTGGTGTTCACTTAGTTGATCAAGCCATGGTTTGTTTCTTAACTCCATCTTTGCTTGATCACATATTGCCTGTTTCATATGCATTTCACGATTTTCTGCTTAACAATGATCATGGTGTATTGTTGTGTTTCAGGAGATTCATGTTCATATGATTCAAGAGCTTCACAGCTTCTAGATTTAGGTGTGAGTGAGTTTTGTCATTGTTCCCAAACTCACGTTTAAGTCTAGAGTCTGTTTTAGGGTGTTTTGTCATGGAATAGCCAAAGGGGGAAATTGTAAGGTTGAATTTAATCAACCATGTGTTGGCTTTATTCCATGACAAATTTGCTTGTAATATAGCACTTAGAAACCTTGTATTTAGGTGGGAATCATGTAAGGGTAGTGTGTGAGAGAGTGTGAAGAAATGCTCAAGACAGTGCAGTGAAGCAGAGACTCGCGGCTAGGACTCGCGGGTGTCTCGCGGCTTGCAAGCCGCCAAAAGTTGCTCACGTGCAGAGCATGCAGGGGAGCTGAACAGTCACGCCACCTGGAGCACTACACGACAAAAATCCAGACTGGCCATTAAGTTAGCTCGCGACTTGAACTCGCGACTCAGTCAAGTCGCGAGGTTAAGTCGCCAGCCAGCCCTGTTTTTGGAAAAACTGACTCTTCGTATTCCATTCTCACACCAATATAAATACCCCTCATTCCCACAAAATATGGGTGGCTATTCAGAGAGAAAAACCCTAAGAGAGGTTTCTTAAAAACACCCACCCAATTAGAGAGAGCTTGTAGTCTCTTCTCATTCCCTCTCTCATTGTCATACCTATTGAGAGGAGATTTCTATCCAAACACTACCCACACCCATTTAGAATGTTGAGTGTTCTTGGAGTTTTGGGAAGCATTGGAAGATGCCAAGGATGGCGGATGCTATGGTTTAGTAGCGGAATCCGGGAAACTAGATAAGAAAAAGGTTCGGCGCAACCTCGTTGGAGCAAGAAGCTTGGAGGGCTTAGGTGCACTGGGTAGATTAGGCTTGGAGGGTCTATTGCTGTCCATGTATCCCAACTGTATTTTCTAGTGGAATTTTTACCGCTTGGAGGGCGGCGGAGAGGTTTTTCGCCGAGGGCTTCGGTTTCCTCTTCGATAACACATCGCGTGTTGTCTTTGTGTTTGCATCTTCCTTCCTCTCTATCTTTGCCTTTTTATTATCTGCTGTGGATTTTATTCTGTTATGGCTTAGATAGTATTTAATCAATTTCGTATGATAGCATATGTTAAGTTTCCGCACACTAGTTGTTTGACATATTGCTTGAATTGATTAAGTTGTTTTTTGGGGGTCTAAACGTTCAAAGGTGTTTTTACACGTTTTTGAACTTTCAATATATATATATTTGGTAAACATACTAACTTAAATAGTGGGTTAATCCTACGTTGGAAAATGAGTGTGAATAAAAAAGGTTAAAAGTTTGTGCTGTGTATTCAAGAGTTAGGTCATTTTAGATATACACCACTTTAAGTTTTTTTTAAAAACCTTCTCCCCTCTCCGTGTGTGTGTTAAAAATACTTAATATTCTCAAAAGAAAAAATAGTGGGTTAATCCCACATTGGAAAATGAGTATGAGTAAAAGAGATTTAAAGTCTGTGCTGTGTATCCAAGAGTTAGGCTCTTTTGGATATATACCATTGTAAGTTTTTTCTTCTCTCTCTTCGTGTACGTGTGTTAAAAATACTTAGTATTCTCAAAAAAAAAAAAAAAAAAAAAAAAAAAAAAAAAAAAAAAAAAAAAAAAAAAAAAAAAACCTTAGATGTTATCTCAGTGGTCGCGGGATTGAGTACAGAAATCAATCTCTTCCACAAATCCCGCCTCTGATTGTATTCTAAGGCAACATGTAGATTTAGGAAATGATTCGTTTTATATCCTAGCACCATGAATAGTACTTAAATAATTATAAGCTATACCTATAACAAGTACCAACATTCTCACTCCATCAAAAACAAACAGCAAATAATAATAATAATAATAATATTTTTTTCAAAAAAAGAAAAGAAACAATTAGTGGAAAGTTTCGTCTTACTTATCTTTCCTCAGTCTCATTTCGTCAAAAAAGAATAAATAGTGAATTGATAATATTGGAAGTAGCGTGAAGTGAACAACACTACACAAAAGTAAAACTTTTTCCTAGAAAGAATGACTCAATTATTGCATCTCTCATCAACAATTTGCAGTGCCTTAATTTTGACAGGTAATATATTGACTTTAAAGACTAACTAGCTTGTCTGCAAGTCCTCTTGACAAAAGCTTTTGTGAATGTAATGAAACCCCTGCTCAATTTTCTTCCCCTGTCAATTTTTATCCTCCCTCTCGGCCTTATATCCATACAAACCTCCATCCAATGACAAGCTCCTTTCTCTTTAGGAGATTCTTCAGTTGTCTTAATTGGTGGGGTTTTGGAGGCATCATGACTGGGCTGAAATTTATTAAGCGTAAGAGACGGGAAATTAAGTCATGGATACTAAAATTGGTAGTCAATTTCCTAATTCTTGAAACTGGGCCCTCATAATTACCAAATCCATACATGAGAAGCTGAGAGGAAAAATACTGAGCCCTTATATTTACCTAATTAGAATAATGTTTTATAAATTTGCAGCAATGTTTTAGTTCCAAAACTCTAATAATAGAAATAATAAGGGCCTATTTTTTTTTTTTTTTTGATAAGGGCCTATTTGGTTGGAGGATTTTTGTTTTTATTTTCAAAACAGTATGAAAACAATTGAAATTAAAACTAGTTTTTAGATAATAAATTTTACATTATACATGTTTGGTTCTCATTTTTAAAAACAATTTAAAAAAAAAATGTTAGGAAGATTATTTCTATTTTTGGGATTTTTTTAAAAAAATTTAAAAAGTAATTTATAGAATCTATAGATTACTTTTTTATTTTTTATGATAATGATAAGAGAATAGAGCTCATGTACCTTTTTTTTTAATAATAATAAGTTTCAAATTTAAAGTGTGACAATATTGGAAGTATCGTGAAGTGAACAGCACTACACAAAAGTAAAACTTTTTCCTTGAGTCAATTAATGTATCTCCCATCAACAATTTGCAGTGCCTTGATTTTGACACAGAATATATTGACTTTAAAGTCTAACTAGCTTGTCTGCAAGTCCTGTTGACAAAAGTCTTTGTGAATGTAATGAAACCCCTGCTCAATTTTCTTCCCCTGTCAATTTTCATCCTCCCTCTCGGCCTTATATCCATACATACCTCCAATGGCAAACTCCTTTCTCTTTAGGAGATTCTTCAGTTGTCTTAATTGGTGGGGTTTTGTAGGTATCATGACTGGGCTGAAATTTATTAAGCGTAGGAGACGGGAAATTAAGTCATGGATACTTAAATTGGTAGTCAATTTCCTAATTCTTGATACTGGGCCCTCATATTTACCAAATCCATCATGAGAAGCTGAGAGGGAAAATATTGGGTCCTCATATTTACCTAATCAGAATAATGTTTTATAAATTTGCAGCAATGTTTTAGTTCCAACATTCCAATAGTAGAAATGATAAGGGCCTATTTGGTCGGAGGATTTTTGTTTTTATTTTCAAAATAGTATGAAAACAATTGAAATTAAAACTAGCTTTAAGATAATAAATTTTACATTATACGTGTTTGGCTCTCACTTTTAAAAATAATTTTTAAATTAATAAAATTAAAAAATTAAAAAAATTATTTGGGGGACCATTTCTATTTTAGAGATTTAAAAAAAAAAATCAAAAAGTAATCTATAGAATTTGTAGATGACCTTTTTTTTAATGATAAGAGAATAGAGTTTATGTACCTTTTTTTTTTTTTTTTAATAATGAAATTTGAAGTGAAACTATATTTTTGTGATAAAGATAAGCTCTTTAATTTAAGAGAGGGGTCCACATTTTCAATTTATTACTCTTACAAACATGCCCTAAGATTTAGTTCTATATTTCCAATGTATTGGAATGGTACCCCTCCTTACACTTTTTAAATGAAATTTAGTTACTTTTTTAAAAAAGGCAAAAATTCTTTTCATCTTTGAAATATAATCAATGTTTTTCATCCCTAAAATTGAAGAACTTCTATTTATGTCCTTGAAAATTTAAAGTGCCTGTGATTTTGTAATTTCATCCACTTTTGTTACTTAGTTTTTATTAGTGTGGCTAACATGTTTTAGGGATGGAAATAGAAAATGAACTAAATTTCAGAGACAGAATGAATATAATTTAGGTTTTATTTTTTACCCTGGAATATCATCAAGGTTATAATTTTATCCCCTCTGTCAAACATGTTGGCAAAAAACTTAATGAGAATGGACCAAAGGATGAAATGTAGAACATTTTAAAATTTAAGGATGAAAATATAGCATGGGCTATATTCCAAGGACAAGACGGATATTTTAACTGGAAAAGAAAAAGAAACAGGTCTAGTACTAATGCTTTGTTCCTAAACTATTATAAGATTAGTAAAGCATTCTAATTTTTCTAACTAAAACAATTAAAGCGCATCAATTTGGTTTTTTCTTTTTAATTGTGAAAAAACTGGGGTTGTTTCTAAATTTATATCAGATCAATTTGTTGATAACCTCCTGTATCCATAGTGTTGGAAATTGGTCTCAAGTTCCTAGGGTAGTATTATTGAAGCTATATATATGGGTTTTAGTCAAAAGCTACAAGGGCTCAATGGCATAGGGAGTGTGTTAAGTGAGCCTTTTGGTTGGAGTGTATCTGCAGTAGCAATAGGTTGTACCTCCCTTGATGTTTGTAGTAAATCCTAGGAATATTCCTTCCCCATAGTACAGTGGCTTCAATGTTGTCAAGTTTGGGATCTTGACTAGCCTGGTTCTCTTAATGGGGTGCGGTTTGTGTCCAATGGAAGTTTCCGCTGGACACGTTGGATTGCGGACACGTGTCAGAATCCTGACGTGTCCAATGGAAACTTCCACTGGACACAAGCCCTTCCCCTCTTAATGTGATTCATTTATAAGTTCTGCTCGGTGATGTATTTAATTGGTTGGAATTGGCCTAATGCTTAATCCTTTTTCTTATCCATCCAAGCTTGGTTTTTGTTTGAATCTTCGTGAATAGTGAAATGGTTGGTATCTTTGTCCATGGATTTGTTAAGTGAATCACGTATACCATGTGTTTTGTTTCTTATGTGTTCCTATTTTGTTGAATTCACTTGATTTCCATGCTTTTTCTGGCAGGACATGGATGTTTTTGCTCTATGTTTTAGAAATTTAGTTAATATTAATTGTATGATTTGGAAATAGAGGCCAGAAGCCGTAACCTGAGTAACGAAAGTCATGACTTTGACCATGTGATACTCCCTTGTTATGCTATGTCATGTCACATGTGCAGTACGCTATGTTGTATTAATGAAATTGTTTTAGATTAAATGACCAAATTCGCCATTTTGTACTAGCTTAATTATTTAAGACAACTGGTAATTTATCATGGTATCTTTGGGTCATGCTGTGTGGGGTTTTGGATCGTATAGCAAGTTGGTCAGGCAGGAGTTGTAGACTCAAAACTAAGTTGCTTTGGAGTATGATCCCACATAAGATGTGGGTCATATGGAGGGAGAGGAATACACATACTTTCGAAGGAGACAAAAGGTGAATTCATGAGTTAAAAGCTTTTCTTCCTTCAGACTTTGTTAGAATGGGCAAATGGTTCGAGTTTCGTTACCTTCATGTCTCTACTTGACATGCTTGATTTTTGTACCTTCATTACTGTCTCATTATCAATATCTAAAGTAAAGTTTCAAGAAAGAATAAATAAGAGAGAAAGAGGGAGGGAGAGAGAATAATCAGTTTTTTTTTGGAAAGAACGTGAGAGAAATAGGAAATTTATATAAAAGAAATTGAATAGAAGAATACTCCAAAGAATATGTATAGTTGTAAATACCAAATTATCCAAGTCATGCTATGTAATAGAATAACATTATATCATTATACATTATATAATGTCATAGGATAACATCTATTAATCAAAGAAAAAGAAAAGAAAATATAACAAATTAAAACACAACTAAATCACATCAACCCAAAATAGAGCTCAACACAAAAAAACTTATCAATCTAAAGTAGAGATGCAATAAAGAACTAAAAATCCACAAATAAAAAAGAAGAGAGAGAGAGAGAGAGAGATTATTCACTTTTTTGTGTGATCAAAATATGGATTGAATAAAAGAAAGAAAAACAAAATTTTATAGTAAATAAAATAAGGAGAAGAGGAGTCAAAGTAAAAGTAATGTGAAAAGATGAAGGAATTGTAACATTAAGGTATAGAGTAGTTCACATAAAAATAAAAATAAAATAAAATAAAATAAAAAAAGAAAAGAAAGAGGTATAGAGTAGTGGGGAGATGAAAATGTAAAAGTGGGGGGAAAATGTTGAAGGAAGTGTAATTGTAGGGTGATAAATTAATAAAGAGAAAAAAATTTTAAAATAAGAGAGAGTGTTGAAAATAGGTGGATGATGTAGTTACTGATGTAACTAAATAAAAACGTAGCAACAACAAAATCTACACTTCAACTTGTATATATATATATATATATATATATTTGGTAAACATACTAACTTAAATAGTGGGTTAATCCTATGTTGGAAAATGAGTGTGAGTAAGAAATGTTTAAAGTTTGTGCTGTGTATTCAAGAGTTAGGCCATTTTAGATATACACCACTGTAAGTTTTTTTTAAAAACCTTCTCCCCTCTTCCCGTGTGTGTGTGTTAAAAATACTTAATATTCTCAAAAGAAAAAATAGTGGGTTAATCCCACATTGGAAAATGAGTATGAGTAAAAGAGATTTAAAACCTATGCTATGTATCCAAGAGTTAGGCTCTTTTGGATATATACCATTGTAAGTTTTTTTAAAAAACATTCTTCTTTCTCTTCGTGTATGTGTATTAAAAATACTTAGTATTCTAAAAAAAAAAAAAAAAAAGCTTAGATGTTATCTCAGTGGTCGCGGGATTGAGTACAGAAATCAGTCTCTTCCACAAATCCCGCCGCTGATTGTATTCTAAGGCAACATGTAGATTTAGGAAATGATTCATTTTATATCCTAGCAAGCTACTACGTGCACCATGAATAGTACTTAAATAATTATAAGCTAATTATAAGCTATACCTATACCAAGTACCAACATTCTCACTCCATCAAAAACAAACAGCAAATAATAATAATAATAATAATAATAATAATAATAATAATAATAATAATAATAATAATATTTTTTTCAAAAAAAGAAAAGAAAAAATTAGTGGAAAGTTTCGTCTTACTTATCTTTCCTCAGTCTCATTTTGTCAAAAAAGAATAAATAGTGAATTGATAATATTGGAAGTAGCGTGAAGTGAACAACACTACACAAAAGTAAGGATGCATTTGGTACACTGAATGAGGATTACGATAGAAATTGTAATCTTTATTACTATGAATAAAATGTGTTGTAATGTAATAACTAAACATATTCATTAGTTTGGTTGTGAGTTATAACATTAGAATGAAACTTGATATTTATTTTAGGAAATTTCTTACTCATGCAATTATATCTCCTTAAAAATTGTTATTTTTAAATTTAAGTGAGATATGTGTTATTTTTTATGATTTTTTATTTTTATAATTGTTAAATGTATATGGAAAGTTTGTTTATTTGAAAATATATTAAATTTTGAAATTATTGCTCTTACTAAAGAATAGCTAATACAACATTTTAAAGATGAATAGTTATTCCTCATTTTGAAGAATAGCTATTCATAAGGAATGATTATTCCTTGTAATAAAAATATAATCAAACTAAAGAATAATTAAACCATAGGAATAACTATTACATTAAAACGCCTATTACAGTCTACCAAACATGCCCTAAAACTTTTTCTTAGAAAGAATGACTCAATTATTGCATCTCCCATCAACAATTTGCAGTGCCTTAATTTTGACAGGTGATATATTGACTTTAAAGACTAACTAGCTTGTCTACAAGTCCTCTTGACAAAAGCTTTTGTGAATGTAATGAAACCCCTGCTCAATTTTCTTCCCCTGTCAATTTTTATCCTCCCTCTCGGCCTTATATCCATACAAACCTCCATCCAATGACAAGCTCCTTTCTCTTTAGGAGATTCTTCAGTTGTCTTAATTGGTGGGGTTTTGGAGGCATCATGACTGGGCTGAACTTTATTAAGCGTAGGAGACGGGGAATTAAGTCATGGATACTTACATTGGTAGTCAATTTCCTAATTCTTGATATTGGGCCCTCATAATTACCAAATCCATATATGAGAAGCTGAGAGGAAAAATACTGGGCCCTTATATTTACCTAATTAGAATAATGTTTTATAAATTTGCAGCAATGTTTTAGTTCCAAAATTCTAATAGTAGAAATAATAAGGGCCTTTTTTTTTTTTTTTTTTTTTATAAGGGCCTATTTGGTTGGAGGATTTTTGTTTTTATTTTTAAAACAGTATGAAAACAATTGAAATTAAAACTAGTTTTTAGATAATAAATTTTACATTATACATGTTTGGTTCTCATTTTTAAAAACAATTTTTTTAAAAAAATGTTAGGAAGACTATTTCTATTTTTGAGATTTAAAAAAAAAAAATTAAAAAGTAATTTATAGAATCTATAGATTACTTTTTTATTTTTTATGATAATGATAAGAGAATAGAGCTCATGTACCTTTTTTTTTTTAATAATGATAAGTTTCAAATTTAAAGTATGACAATATTTTTGTGATAAAGATAAACTCTTTAATTTAAGAGATAGAAGAGTTTGGAAAAATTTGTGAGGTCTACTATTTTCAATTTATTGCTCTTACCAAACATGCCCTAAGATTTAGTTCTATATTTCCCACGTATTAGAATGGTACCCCTTTTTGCACTTTTTAAATGAAATTTAGTTACTTATAAAAAAAGGCAGAAAATTCTTTTCATCTTTGAAATATAATCAATGTTTTTCATCTCTAAAATTTAAAAATTTCTATTTATGTCCTTGAAAAATTAAAATGCCTGTGATTTTGTCATTTTGTCCACTTTTGTTAAGGTTTTTGTTATCGTGGCCAACAGAATACATGTTTTAGAGATGGAAAAAGAAAATGAACAAAATGAATATAATTTAGGTTTTATTTTTGACCCTGAAATATCATCAAGGTTATAATTTTATCCCTTCTGTCAAACATGTTGGCAAAAAACTTAATGAGAGTGGATGGAAGGATGAAATGTAGAACATTTTAAATTTTAAGGATGAAAATATGGCATGGGCTATATTCCAAGGGCAAGACGGATATTTTAACTGGAAGTCTGGAAAAGAAAAAGAAACAGGTCTAGTACTAATGCTTTGTTCCTAAACTATTATAAAATTAGTAAAGCATTCTAATTTCTAACCAAAAACAATTAAAGCAAAACTATTTGGTTTTTTCTTTTTAATTGCAGTAGCAACAGCTTGTACCTCCTGTGAAATTTGCACTAGCCCGGTTCTCTTAATGTCTGCTCGATGATGGATTTAATTGGTTGGAATTGGCTTTATGCTTAATCCTTTTTCTTATCCATCTAAGCTTGGTTTTTGTTTGAATCTTCGTGAATAGTGAATTGGTTGGTATCTTTGTCCATGGATTTGTTAAGTGAAACACGTATACCATGTGTTTTGTTTCTTATAAGTGTTCCTATTTTGTTGAATTCTCTTGATTTCCATGTTTTTTTGGCAGGACATGGGTGTTTTTGTTCTATGTTTTAGAAATTTAGTTAACATTAATTTTATGATTTGGAAATAGAGGCCAAAAGCGGTAACCAGACTAACATAAGTCATGAATTTGTCCATGTAATGCTCCCTTGTACTTGCACGTTATGTTATGTTATGTCACATGTGCAGTACGCTATTATGTATTAATGAAATTTTTTTAGCTTGAATGACCAAATTCACCATTTTGTACTAGTTTAATTATTTAAGAAAATTGGTAATTTGTCATGGTATCATTGGGTCATGCCATGTGGGGTTGTGGATCTTACAGCAAGTTGGTCAGGCAAGAGTTGTAGACTCAAAACTAAGTTGATTTGGAGTATGATTCCTCATTTTCTTATGTGAGTCATATGGAGGGAGAGGAATACACGTACTTTTGAAGGGGGTGAAAGGTGAATTCCTGAGTTGAAGCTTTTCTTCCTTCAGACTTTGTTAGAATGGGCAAAATGCTTCGGGTTTCGTTACCTTCATGTTTCTTCCTGACATGCTTGATTTTTGTACCTTCATTATTGTTTAGATTTTTTCTTTGTTGTCTCTTAGCACACTGCCTGTGTGCCCTGTTCCTCTTTTTCTTTTTGACCTTTTTCAATTTCAATGAAGTTTATTACTTATCAAAAAAATTTATCATGGTATCAAAACAAGAGGTTTTGGATTCAAATCCTGTCTCTATCTTAAATCCCGTTTATAGAATTCCCATGTGTTTGGCCCCCATTTAATAAGTTCAGTTTAGGCCACACGAAGGGGGAGCGTTAGATTAAATGATTAATTCACTATTTTCTAACAGCTTAAGTTTTTAACACAATTGATAATTGATCAGAAATGGTGATGTAACCATGAATACATGAGGATATACTTTGTATTTTCCACTTTTGTAGGTAGTGTTCCTGTGTTGCATCAACAATTGATAATTGATCAGAAATGGTTATGTAACCATGACTACATGAGGATATACTTTGTATTTTCCACTTTTGTAGGCAGTGTTCCTGTGTTACATCAACTTGAAGTGTGAATAAATGGAGAAGCTTGAGTTAAACTTAAAACCCTATGAGATAATCAAACTCTATTTTATTTTTTATCATTAAGGCAAGCCAAAAATAAGCTTCTCAAGTAAATATATGATTGTTTTATATTCACTTCAAGCAAATATCACTGCACTAAATTAACAAGTGATTTTATTTTTAAGAGGAAAATTAATGAGTAATTTAGGATCAACTTATTCCTTATAATTATTTGAACTTTCTAAAAAAGGAAAAGAAAAATCTTTTCTCAACTATGTAAATTTGATTGCTATTTCTTAGTATTATCTGTTGTTCCCCAATCTATATCTATATAATACTAAAAGCTGAGACGTAGCATTTAATGTTGCTACCCTCTCATTGAGTCACATCAGCAGCCATGTCATTATCAACATTTTTCCTGAATTTCTCTTATAATTTAAAATGCATTTCCTAAATTTTAAAATACTAATAAAAGAAAAATGATCTCCAACTTTATCTCCACCATAAAGCCCAATCTTTATAGCTTTAATTATAGACTTGTATCTCACATTAATGATGACTAGCATGAAGCCCAAACCTATATGTTGTCCACCATAAAGCCCAAACCCAACTGAATGGTCTTTAATTTTTAACGGCAAAAAACCCTTTCTGTCCTTCATTTTAATGTTGCTACCCTCTCATTGAGCCACATCAGCAGTCATATCATTACCAACATTTTTCCTGAATTTCTCTTATAATTTAAAATGCATTTCCTAAATTTTAAAATACTAATAAAAGAAAAATGATCTCCAACTTTATCTCCACCATAAAGCCCAATCTTTATAGCTTTAATTATAGACTTGTATCTCACATTAATGATGACTAGCATGAAGCCCAAACCTATATGTTGTCCACCATAAAGCCCAAACCCAACCGAATGGTCTTTAATTTTTAACGGCAAAAAACCCTTTCTGTCTCCCCATCTTTTGCTTTACCCCTGTTTCACGGTTTCAAGCTTGCTAATGGCAGTCTCTCTCTCTTCCAAAGACAGTTTCAAATCTTCACAGTTCAAACTTCAGATTCATAATGCCAAGGCTCTCACGGCTCTTCCTTCCTCCAGATGTTCAAGTCCTTTCAGTTGCTGCCATTTCAAAAAAACCAAAGGTAGGGTATTTAACGCAAGGTGAAATTTTTACAGTCTCCATGTATCTTTTAGTTTTGTTTTTTATTTTTCAATTCTACTTATCTTTCAACCTTGCAGTGTCATGACTACACAATTGAAGAGCTCATCACCAAGAGCTTCAATAACATCATCTAGCAATCAGATTGGCTAGATGAATATGGAGAAAGGTACATCATGACAACAATACCTAATCTTTCTCCCTCTCTCTGTTTGGTATTGGAACATCCACGTTTCATTTTTTAATCCTTTTGGGTTTTCAATTTTGGCATATTTTTATTTTATTTAGTTTCTCAATTTTTGGAATTCTTTTTTTTTTTTCTTTGGTTTCTTAATGCCGCACAAGTGTTTGAAGAAATGCTTAAACTGAACTTTGGATTGGATGTGTGGAATCCAATTGCTTATGCACGTGCAATGCTATTTACATATTTCTTTTAAATTTTGTTGTCGATTGTGATATCAATATTAGTTCTTTGGAAATTTGGTTTTCTTTTTAATGTTGTGGTTTTATTCAAGTATATGTATGTGAGATTGACCTATGTAAGCTCTACATATATATTCATATTGGTATATTCAATTTGTGTTTGCCAATTGGGTTTGTGTGTGGCCTTGGGTCCTTGCTATCTAATTGGTACTTTCTCTCCCTCAAAAGGTTGAAAACTTTGTTATATTGAGTTATATGGGTTTCGTTTGAATGGTTTTCATTGTTTTTTATAGGTAAACTTTGGCTTTGGGATTTTTTTATTTTTTTTTATTTTAAATTTTCTGTTAATAAAGCATATTTACACTCAAAAGTTGTTGGGTTAGTAAGTGAAGGGTTTCAGTGTTCATTAGCTTCTTATTTCTGGTTTTTAGGGTGCATATACTTTATAGGAATTTGTAAATGTTTTGGCGTTTTGGCTGCTTTTTGTTTAGGTGAATTTCATGTAAGACGTGGTTGAGATTTGTAATAGAAATTGGATGTGAAGTTGACCACAAAGCACTTGCATGCCTTAAAATCAAATCCACCATCTGGTATGGTTGTGCATATTCTACCTCCAATTCTTAGAGTACAGGTAAAGTCCTCTTCAGACTTATCAATCTTTTAAGCCTTTTTAGTTACATGATAAATTATTTCATCTTGGGTTTTTCACATCTTAATTCCCCAGAACCATTATTTTCCATAAATTCAACCATTAGTGCAAATTGTTCAATGTTGATTGGCTTTTGAAAGGTTAGGCCTAACAAGTTTTCATGGGAATTCAATTGCCAATTTTGGTAAGTTGGGTCCATCAAATTAACAAATCATTTTTTTTTCATGAGTCCTTCATTTGCTACTTAATATAACATTGCAAGTGAGATTTTAGATGGTGGTTTGTTCTAAACCTCATGGATGCTATTTCAATGCAAAGGACTTGGTCACTTTCTGAACATGTTAGCCAAGCAAATTATAAGTTTGAATTTCTCGATTGCAGTTAATCATTTTTTTTTTTTTGGGTGGGGGGGAGGGGGGTTATTTTCAATTGCAAAAATTAGGAACTTTTCTATGCAATTTGGATTTTTTATATGAAAATTTCAATCTAGGACCATTAGCTATTTAGGTTTTGCAAGGTTAGCCCATAACTGCAGCTCCTAAAACATGGCAATGGTAGCCACCTATTTCTCCTCATCTCAAAATGAATATGGCGCTTACCTTTTTCAAAAGCCACCAATTATGCAGGTTTGGGCATTATTGTTAAAGATAGTTATGGTTCTCTTATTATAGTCCATACTGAATTAATTTCTTGCCAAAGATTGTGGATGGCTGCCACAGCTATGTTGAGAGCATCACACGCGTTAATTTTATATTTTCATTTCAATACAGCAAATTGATTTACAAAGCAAGTAGTGTTATGGTCAAGGGTGAAAGTTTTTAACTTGAGTACTTTCTCTTGGCTTTTAGATCCTTTGGCACATATTTTGATATGATTAGGCAAGGTCACTGTGCAAAATCCATTGTACCATTTAGAGTACTTAATATTTTGCATTTCTTACTTTATGCAAATTGAGTGCGTTTGATTTTATTTGTAGGAACCTGAGGGCAACAATACCAAATCATAAGAAAAGGTGGTGGCATTGATGAATAACTACCAAATTTGAAAGCCATTGAAGGTACTTCCTTTCTCTATCTCTCTTGCCTTTATTTTTTTTTTCTTTGAACTGTATATGGAGGTTGCATTGGACTTGGCCAATACACCACTCAAAAATTATGACAAACTGTCTGAAAAATGGGGGGGCGGGGGAAAACCTCTTCCTTTTTTTATGGACCATACAATAAGGGTAAGTTTGTATCTTTAAGATTTTTCCTTAATGTTCCATTTTTTAGGTTTTAAGTAGTTATTGAAGAGAGACACAACTTGATTATTTACTATTTAATGGTCCTTTCTTTTTTATTTATTTATTTGGTTCTGTTGTGTAGATTGCAAATTGTCAAAGTTGAACTTTAATCTGAAGGAAAATTACTGGCTAGGGTGCTTCAACGTAATTTTGGAGCATGGGTTGCTTTTTTCACTATAGTGAGGAAGGTCAATTTACTTTCTATAATATTGTGCCTTTTTTTTTCCGTATCTCAATGCATTATTTCTAATACCTTTCAAAAATTAGGATCTCTATGGACTAATCTTAGAACCTCCAGCTTTATTAGGTAAATCAATTAATTCATGAGAGGTTTTATGTGTAGATTACTGTGTAGAAGTCAGATTAAATCTCGAGAGGTTTATGCTTTAAGGGAACGGAACGGTCGACTCTTGAGATTAAATCTCTCCTCCACTCTTTGTTTGCTTGGTGTTTTGCTTTCTCTTCTTTTTCTTGCTCTAATCTTTTTGTTATACTTGATCATTGTAATTTTTGATCGATGTAAATCTTTCCATGTACACTCCTGATGTACTTGGGGCTTTTTTTTTATGAAATATCGTTATTTATAAAAAAAAATAATAAATAAATAAATAAAATACCGTGTAGAAGTCAGATGGATATAGGGAGAACAGAGAGATTGCAGAGAAATGGGTTCAACTATTTAGTACTCCCTATTTCTTAGTCACAGCTATGAATGCAATGGACATATTCAGTTGATAAAAATTAACTTTACAAATTAGTTGGTTAGAAATATGAGGTATCATAATTGCAAATTGTTTATAAAATCCTTGACATGAATAAAGGAATTTTCTTAGAGTGATTTGTAAGTAGATTTTAATACGGTAGAAATATAAATATAAATTTCCATTTTATATGTTGGGTATGATTTGGTGCACATCAATCAATCATTACATTCATGCTTTGTTCATAATTTCTTTATATAATGTTATCAAAATAATCCATGATGTGGAAGGAGTTGAACTATGTGGTACCCTTAAAAATTTTGTTGACTTAACAGCATGTTAGTAGTACAATTTAGTTCTTTCTCTTCTTCTTTAAACAATTTTTATAAGTAATGGAAGAATTATTCACTAATGGGACAGGTTCTTTGGATGACTTGGAGATGGGAAATAACACAAAATTAAGTGCAGAGAATACTCAACTAAGCTAGAAGTTTTTTAAGTAGTTTATTAGTTTCTCATTTGCTTTACTATTTATCTTGGCTATTAATGTATGTTTAGACTGCAATAATGAAAATTGGTTTATAAGAGATGAGGGCATTTACCAAGTTATTGTTTTCATTTGTCAAGGATACCACCTTCTTTGAGATCCATGGTGTGGTTGATCTAAAGAGAACATTCTAGGAAGTAGATAATTGTAATATTTATTCATGCATAATTTGCAAAAAGAAGCAACTACAAGTTTACAGCATAAAGGCAAGTTAAATGATTTGTAATATAAATGCACAGACCCATAAGATAGTTGGAGAGGACTGGATAATCTACCAATGGTTTCTTTGCTATATTACATGGAGAATCATGCTAAGATTAAGTATTGGTAATGATCTTTTTGTGCAAGGATAATTTGTAATTAAAAATATATATGTGCAACATAGTAGTATGACATAAATGTTTTGGTTTACAGACTCATCAAGTTTAAATGTCGAGGTGCTTCAATTCTGGGGGTAGTAGCTCGAGATGAAATGTAGTCTTATGTTAAAGCTTGGACAAAGAAATTTAATTTGAATGATCCTTTAATGGCAGAAGCAATGTTCATTAAAGGATCACTGTAATCAAAGGGTTGGAGCATATGGTTTATTGTGTAGGGTTTGTGGCATTATTATGAATCCAATGAATGAATATTTTTAATAGAGGAGTTTAAACAGATACTTTAATAGGTACAATCTCTCTCTCTCCAACATGAGTTGTAATGAAGCTGAAAAGGATAGAAGTTCTTAACATGCATATTCTTTTGAAAAGCTTTGAGAATACAATGTATTTAAATAGATATTTCAAAGTATCTTACCCGTGCGTCACACGGGTTAGCGACTAGTTATTATATAAATTACCTGTCATTCTTTTTATTTTACTTTATTTTTTCTCTCTCGGACACTGAAATTCAAAGAGTAACTATTGTTTCTATGATTGTCTTAAACTACTTCTATGTACCTGTAATCCAAGGAAACCTTAAGCCCCCCATCAACCTCCCCTCCCCCCCCCCCCGGCCGCCCCTGTGGGACCATTGGTAAAAATGGGAATTTAATGCAGGTCTCTAATAACAAAGAGTCCATACCAGCTAAAGTAGCCGCACCTTGAATTACATTTCCCACTTAATGCTTTCATCTCCAAAGCATTGATGTTCTTTCATTCATGTCTAACCATGTCAAAGGAACTCTTAACTGTAAATGGTTACAACCTGCAGTGATGCTAGATCAGTCTAAAAGTCATGATTAAAAAAATAATTGTTAACTTTATGGTGGAACTGCAGCGTGTATGTACTATTTTGAAAATGCGTTTTAGTCATGGTCATGAAAGCCAGAGTGTATGACTAATTGGTTGAAAGGCCACATAACACCTATCATATATGGCTAATGTGATACCCTAGATTGCTTATATTGTATTTAATTGTTTGAGTGTGTGTGTATTAAGTTTCACATTAGGCTTGTATTAAGTGGATCTAGGCTATATAAGTGATTATGAGGGTTCTCAATTGTAATTTGACTAGTTCTTTTTTGATATAGCACAGATGTTAATATTTTCCTAGAATAGTGACAAATGGTAGCAGAATGAACCTAATAATGCTATGTGGCTTGGTTGAACCACAACGTGACGTGAGCCCTGACTAGAATGCCATGGATTTTAAGTGAGGGGAGATTGTGATATCCTAGGTTGTTTGAATTGTCTATACGCTCCGTTTGTTTCGCTGGAAAACTTTATATAAAGATAGTTTTCCACATTTTCTAGTGTTTGGTAGCACAAAAAAAACCTGGTCAATAGAAAACTATCTTTAGTCAACGGAAAACTTTAATAAAAATAAAGCTTATTTTCTATAAGTTGTTTTCCAAATTTTTTTTTTTGGAAAACAATCTCTCTCACGCGTTACATCTCCTATAAATATTATTTTTGTCTATAGCCGTGAGAAACATAATTTTTTGACATCTTCTCTTTCTCATGGTAAGTTTTCTCACTTTTTTTCTCTTCCCTTTTCTTTTTCTCTCCTCACACTCCCACTATCACTAACTCTGGTCTCTCCTCTTCCCATAGATCTCTCTCTTTAATTGTCTCTCTTCTCTCTTTTCTCCATGTTTCTCTTCCCCTCTATAACACAATTCTCTGATTAGATTTTTTTTTCCTTCACTGATCATTCAATAGCTCCAACTTGCAAAGGAGAACAAATTTGCAGTGGTAATTATTTCATTCCTCTTTACCCAAATTCCAATTCTTTGATTTGAATTTCAAGTTCGATTTTCTTTTTTCTCTAAGAAATTTTCAGTTTGATGGATTCTAGACAGAATTTACTTCTTTTTCGTAAATAAAGTGCAAAAAAATAAAATAAAATAAGAAGAAGAAGAAAGAATGAATGAAGTAAAAGATGAAAATTTTAAACATAGTACCTATATTGCTCTAAATTGCTTTTACATGGGACAATCTTTACTGTGGACTAATAATATTGTTATATGATGAATGATAATTGTTTAAGAGAATTGCATTTGTTGGCAAATATATTTTTTTTGTTGGCAAATACAATGCAATGATGATAAATTATGCAATACATTATGTAAATACATAATTTAGAGTAATATTGAAGACTTGTGGTTGACCATGGTAGACAAATGGTTGATATATGTGTCTATGTGTACATACATTACTGTCTATATATATGAGTAAGATGAGTGGTAGAGATCATGAAAATTTGACAACTAATTAATTTTGATTGTATTTATTATCAAAATTTTAGATTAATTAGTATGAAAACCAAATTTATTCTTGGTTTTTTATTTATAATGTTTACATTAGTTAGTTTACATAATATACATGTTTTAAATTATGCAAGAAATATTTAAAAAAAAATTGCATACCAAACACCAGAAAACATTCTCAAGCTTATTTTCAAAGTTGTTACCAAACACTAGAAAATAAGATAGTTTTCTAGAAAACACTCTTTGGAAAATAAACCATTTTCCAGAAAACGTTAATGCTGAAACAAACAGAGCGTATATTGATTTGTATCAGTGTGTTGTGTGGATGTGTGGTGAGTCCCCTATCGGGCATGTGCTAGGTAGATTTATATAAGCGATTATGAGGAGCCCTTTTTGCGACACTCTAAAATAAATGTTAATACATCATTATTCTAACATCTTAGCAAGATGGCCACACATGTTGTTTGGGAGGTGTCAACCATAAATTTTTTATCAGCACCTTACACAGTCATGCAGTGGGTGTTGAACCCATGACCTCACTCATTAAATGTTCCTTCAAAGGATTCCACCAGAAATTTCATACCCTTTTTTTTTTGTTGATAATTAACTTATAAAGGAAAAGTTATTTATCTTACTTCCATCAGTTTGATGTGAGGGTTCTGTGGTCACAATATGAAAGGCCAATAAACATTTACAAGAATGTAAATGCTAAATGTTAGTTTAATGCTATTCGTTCATTTGCATGTTTGTATATAAGGCATATGTGTGCATGTATGTATATGACTAAGGAGTCAATAGTCATTTGGTGCAAAAATAAATTGATAGTGAAGATACTACCCTACATATGCAATCTAATGATCTCAAAAATATATATAGTAAAGACAAAAGTAGGAGCTAGGTGGGATGTCTTGTTTGACATTCTAATATTATAAAAGCTATACAGGGAGGGACTAGCCACATCTACTTGTGAGGATTTAAATTAGGTGGCTACCTATATGACCATATGCTCATCTAGATTACAAATTGATTGTTGGTGGCTTCTGATTTATGCAAACTATTATTTGGCTTTAGGAAATGACTAGTTTCATTGAAGTTACCGTCTACTGCTTACTTTTGGATGATTGCATTCCTCAAAATTTATGAGGTTTACATAACTAAAATCTTGTTTGAATAATGCTGGATGTTTTCTTTCGCCATTGGCTAAGTGATTGAATAATGCAGTTCCATTACATCTGTTAATGTAATTTCTTAACATCCATAAAACATAAGTTGTGGTTTGAGGCAACTGTTCTTAGTTTTGAGCGCTGTTTGCCAATTTGAGCTTCTCTAGTTTTGTACAATCACCAGTCAGAGCATAGCACATGTTTTGGAGTACACTGTTCTTATTGACCAAAATACATTGAGCAATAAGCTGATTGTAAATTTTCCTTCATTAGCAAGAAATGCTTCTCTTGCGGTAATGTATGCTTTAATTTCCTTTCAGATTGGTCCGACCAGTGTTTTCTGAAAGCCTGAATTTGATTTGCAGGTTTTACCCTATTTCTTGGATTCATAATTGACCGTATGCATCACTATCTCCAAAAGCTTATTGGATTGAGGAGTAGCGTGGGTGCTTCAAAAGAGGAAGTTGAAAGGCTTCAGAAGGAAAAGACGGAACTCAAAGAAAAAGAAGAGAAAGCTTCCAAGGAGATAAAGCGGCTGCAAGAAGAAATAGCTTCTCTATCAGAGAATTTGAAGAAGGTGAAGCTAGAATCTGAAGAGAAAGATAAGAGAGTTGAATCTGCTGAAAGCCATGTTGCTGCCCTTCAAAAACAAGCCGCAGACCTACTTCTTGAATACGACCGTCTATTAGAAGACAACCAAAATCTTCAGACTCAGGCTATGGGATATAGATAGGACTTAATTCTAAAAGACACCAAGGTTTAGTCTTGGCAGTTAATTTTGGTCACTAGTGACGTTGATGAAAATCCCATGTTTCAAGGAAATGGTCTTTATTTATTCGGCCCTGCCATTGGGGAAAGTAGATGGAATAGGTTTGTTTTTTGGTCCACTGCTATTGAAATTTTAGTTAGTCCACCCCAATGTTGTTCTAGTTGATAGCCACTATTCTTCTCTTTCAGTTTTCTGGAACAGATATCATAATTTTGTTTACTAATTTTTTCTGTGAGATAAATGTTACTAGTCTGAGGTTTGGTTATGTATCAGTTAAAAGGGTGTTAGTGATTTAATACAACAAATGCAAATAGAAAGAACAAAAAATGAAAGATAAATGTAATTAAACAATTGAAAAGAGTGAATTCACTTGCATCAATGGAAGAAGTGATTATGGTAGATTTTGTGCTTGGACCTATCGGTATCCAAGTGTAGAATGCAAAAAGTACTTGAAAATCTATGCCACCAGACTTATTCCTTTGATAAGAGAAACATCTTTGGTATTTTTTTTTTTTGAGTTTTTTGAGGGCATGATATATTTTCAAATGTTTTAATTTTTATCACATCTTTATAAATATTTAAAAAAAAAAAAATTAAGACTAAGAACTTGAAATAACGATTTTGAACAAATTGGGCACCTTACGGTCCCTACCTCTCATAGGTACACCATCAAAGAGCCTTCTGATGAGTAGATGGGGATACAAGAAAATGGTTGTTTTGATGATGCTTAATGCTTAATGTGTTCTCTCTCTCATCTTTGTAATATGATTTTCCGCAAAATCAACTTATCAAAGTTGTTGTTATTAACTTACTATCATGAAATTATGAAAAATATGAGTAATTTATCTTCAATTATATAGTATATATAGGGCCAAAAGCCTTGTAACTCCCTTAACTTCTCTTAGGAGACCAAGATATTTATAGCATATTAGCATGTCTAGGTGTTATGTATCATGCATCCCAACATCTCAAGACAACAAGATTCTACAAATAACAAAATTGGGGAATTTTGTGAATTTCATTATATGGAGAGCAAAATTTGACCCCCTAAATATGGTTGTTTATTTATAAGCAATGAAGAGCTGTAATAATAATAAAAAAAGCAAATTTGAAAGGTGACCTATACCTTCATTGCCAAAGAAAATGCACATTTGAAAGGTCACTTCTGCTGAAACAAATACTCTAAAATGTTGCCTAGGCTCTCTTGTTTTTCTACAAAATTTTCTAGTAAACTTGCTTTTTTTTTTTTGCAATTGTTTCTTGAGTGAATGACCCTTCTCACTTGAGTAAATTCTTCAATAATAGAAAAAAAAATTTCAGACTAAAAGTCTCACTTTTCTCTCACTAAAGCAAGATCTTTACAGAAAGTTGCTTGTCCTTTGCTGGAGCAGAACTTAAATCACTTGAGCAAAACTAAATTTTGCTAGAGAAAATTTAAATCTTGATCAAGTGAGATTTTGAAAAATTCAATTTAATTTTACATTAAAATACTCTATTCTTCTAATTACAGCCATGTAGAACTTCAATGTGGTAAAGGGTAGGAAATATCTGTCCCAAGAAAGATTATAGTATTATACAACTCTTTCAAGTGATTACATAATTAGCATGCATTTGACAACAAACAGAAGAAAAATACAAACTACATCACGCTAAATTTATCATGGTCCATCTCAACAGATTTGATTACAAGGGAAGAAGTATATTGTTCATAATCAATGACAATGCTTTCTGTGCGTCCAGTCCATGCCAGCAACACCAATAACTACTACAACTTCAGTCCTCCCTATTGCAAACAAGCAGAAAGAAATAACACAAGTTAATAAACAAAAGTGGGTCTAGAAATGGACTTATATCTAATTACAAACATCAAGTTTAGATTGAATAAAAACTCAAATGCATATTGACTCAGCTAGAACCACTTCTTAATTAAAGTGACATACATATGAAATCAATCAATGTTTAGTCCAAGGTAATATAGGATACTAAGGATAGTATGTAGACTTTGGAAATTTTGATTGGAAAGAAAGTTAAACAAAGGAAATACATCAATTTGGATATGATAAATTTTTGGTAACTGTTAGAAGTAGTTGTCCATCAAAATTTTGAAAAAAATTCTAAATTCTAAATACTTAATACACACGCACGCACAAGATTTTATTAGAATTTTGCCCCCTTGCCCTAACATAGATCTGCCAATGCAGACGCCATTGTAGGAAATTCTGGAAGCGGGACTGAGTTTACTGAAAGACTCCCAGCAAGCCAAAATGCGAGGCCAGCTGTGATAAACCGAACTGGTTGTCCTGATATGATGGGTCTAATGAACTAAGAATGTAGGCAGTTTTAGTTTGTAGCATGTCACAAAGAAGGGTTGTAACGCTATGGTGTGGAACATGGTATATTAGTTCAACAATCAGTAGCCTAATGTTATATTTACACATGTAATCTTTTCAGTAACAACTTTGCTTATTTCTTTCCTCAATACTATCAATCATCAATTAATAAAGAAGCCATGTAGGGCCTTACCGTTTGCTTGAACTCTGAATATTATCATGCTATTATGAGACGAAGCCCACACTTCTGCACTGCCAAGCTTAGGCAACAACTTGCACCTTTCAGCTTCAATGTAACGGCCACATCCATTCACCTAGATGCAACAACATGATATTGATTTCCAAGTGACAGACAAATGAGACAATGAAAAGTTTCTAATTCCAAACTGTCATCAAGAAATACCTTAGGCTCTATTTTTCTTAATACAACAAACTTAAAAATAAATCAAACAAAAAAGTTGGGTCCCTTTCCCTTCCCCCTGTTTCTTAACCATTGATTTAATTGCATCTTTACTTCACATATGTATTCAAATATAACAGCATAATGAATCAAGGTCTATTGTATTCAACAAGAAAACTTCGCAAATAATTTCATCACCTGAATCTACCTATTTCTATAAAAACTAATTAGAAGAAGCAAAAGGAAAAATCTCTTGAATCTACCTTTGAAATGATTGATGAAGTGAGGAAAAAAAGAACACAAACACATGGAAGGCAACCTCTCTGGTGAAAAACAGCCCTAATTTTTTGCTTTCCTTTTGAATACCAAAAGAGCAACAAGAGTGTACTATCTGTTGCACATATCTTCTTTGATCCAGACAATGCCACAGTTTCTCCTCACCAATAAACTACAAAGTCCAACAACTTCTTCGTATCCAGTGTGGGGAAACTAGCAGAAATAAGAATCACAAATTACCGAACTCAAATGAAAGCATATATGCCAATGAATTTAAAAACGAAAAATGAAATATAAAGCTACAGAAAAAAATCTGTAAAAGGGAGAAAGATATTGGTGACTTACAAAAAATTCAGCTGCACAGATTCATCAAAGCCACCACTTTCACTCGGATTTCTCTTCCTCTCGATCAATGTTACATTGTCCTTGTGTGCTTAAATTCCCAATCCAATTTCCCAAACATGGAATGAATCTTTCAATTAGATTAGAGGTACCTTCTCCATTAGTTCCATTCTCATCCCATCATACTCATCATGGCTTTCACTCAGTTTTGGTATCTTTTGCTGAATCTTCCAAATCATTTTCATAAGGAGTGATGCTACAGCTGCTGCTGCTGCACCCATGCATAGTTTGGTTCAGATCTTCAATGTCTTGCTCGTCTACCCAACGGGCCCCGCATTTTGTAACCTCTAATCCTGGACCTTTGGTTTCAAATCCAATCTCAATTTGACCAAATCCATTAGCATCCATGAACAAATGATTCATGGTTCACCTTTTTCCAATGTTAGTAATACTAGTGACTAGAGGTAGAGGATTCCCTGCCTCACGTATGGTTTTTCACTCCTCTTGCTTATGCAGTATGGACATGAGCATGATCTGAAGGAGAGGCAGTGTCAACAGCAATCTGCACACCTCCCCCCCCAAAAAAAAAACAAAAACAGTTGACAGCTTAAGAGCCGATATATTAGCATAACATTGTAAATATTTTCTAATTTACAACATGGACATCAATAATGACAGCAAGCAGAACTAATTGATGTCCTGTAAAATGGAGCACCAAACCAGAAAACACAAAGATGCTTGGGAAATTAATTGTAGTTATAATATATATATATATGCAACAAAGTTTCTTTGGCTTTTTCATTGGTGCAGGAGCATCAAAAGGTCTGATTTCAATTACAGCAGTAGCAACAATAATCCAGCAGGAAGGTTAGTTCAGCAGTACATTCAGTCAGCCAGCAGCCTAGCCTAATGAAACTTGTTATTTGCAGCAGCCAGTTGGTGATCACTTAAGGAGATTAACTGAGTGTCTGAGTCTTTGCCAATTCATATGGAAGCAGTTGGAAGGAGCTTGGAGGGCTGGAAGTCTCAGCTGTAACAGTCAAGTTAGAGGCAAGTTATTTAGGCTTGTAACCAAACAGTAGGCTAAAGGTTGCTAGAGAAAAGTAAACATTGAGAACTTTTTGTAATATGTTAGTCAGGATGTTAAGTGGTTATTTAGTCTAGTTCAACAATAGAAAAGATCAGATCAGGTTGATTTTTTGGCTGCACTCTGATACAGCCTCTATAAATAGGCATTTAACTTTCTGTTGTAATCAGTTAGTTTTGAAGTTAATGAAATATGTAGCCTTGAGTGCTGTTTGAGAGAACTAGGTGTTTTTTGCATAGGTGTCATCCACCTATAAGCTTCTCTAATCAACTTGCATCCTAATTAATCAACCAAGCCAAAATAGCCACCCTTCTTATCATTCATTTACTGAAGTATGTTCAATAAACCATGAAAAAAACAAAACATTAAGAATATTAAGAACAGTAGTTTTACTAGCATCAAGGCTAGTATAAAGCTTCTCATTATATATACTTTTTTACTTACTAGAAAAAATCATTGTTTAAGTTTAAGAAAATTAAGGAATATTAAGGGCTCATTTAAATCTTGAGGATATATTTTCCAGTGCAGGTGGACATACAGAACAGGTCAGGGACGGACCTAGGAGGGGGCCTGAGCCGCCCCCCCCACCCCTAGGGTCCAATTTTTTATTTTTATATATATGTGTCTATATATATATATATATATATAGTTATTATATATTTTATTTTTGTAGTTGAGCCCCCTTCCAAAACTTTAGGCCCCTCTTCTCCCCAATCAACCTAGTTAGTCTAACCCAAATAGCAACTATTCAACCCAAAAAGATAACAAAAACAATAAAAACATTCACAATGGTGATTGTATTTTAGCCCCAAAAAACTATTTTACCACCAAAGAACCAAAAAAACATGTGTTATTGGAGAAGCTAAAACTAAATTTTTTGCAACTAAAGTAAATTGGTATAAATACCAGTTGACTATAGCAATTTGTTAAAAATAAAATACAATATTTTATTAAGATTATATCTTTTCATTTTATTAAAAAACTCAAATTCTCTCTCTTCCTTTATTATTTTAATGAGTTGTTTATATTATTTTAAATGAAGTGATAAAAAAATAGAACTCCTAGCCAGCCTAGTATTAAAAAAAAAAAAACATTATTTTGTTTTTGTTTTTGTCTTTTTTGGTAGATGATTGCATCTTAATGTATTTAGAAATAACGATTTTGTGCATTTATAATTTTTTAATACTATATGGATACTTATTTGGATTTTTTTTTCCTTTATACTTTGGTCCCCATTAGCTTAAAATCCTGGGTCCGTCCCTGGAATAGGTTGACATACAGAGAACAGTATAAATCATGCACATGAGATCAATCAATCCAAATTGGGATACTGTCCCATAAAATGTTTGTGGACAGTATCACACAGATTGTATACACAAGCAGTATGCTTCTCTCACACAGATTATATACAAAAATGGTATGCTTCTCTCATTTGTTACTTCCTATGACCACTCAAAATAAAGTGAAGTGCTAGTAATCATGTATTCTAAATTCATTTTCTTTTATGTCCGTGCAAATCTAATTCAATTATAACCTACAAATAACAATGATCTCAAACCTCTTTAAGTTTTCAATGTTTATCCAAAAGAATAGAAAATATATAAATGTAGGCAATATTAATCTATCTAGTTTGGTTACCCATTTTGCAATAAAATTTCCCATTTTATTAAACTTCTTATCTTAGATAACCAACATCCATATCCTACCAATGATTAATCGACAAGGCAAAGTGATGGGGTCCATGATCTAAAATCAAATTGTGATGTCCATAACAGAAGAGCACACATATAAGATCTAATCAAAACAGAAAATAACAGATCATGTAGGACAGTTTTCAACTTTGAAAAATTTGATTGACAAGAAAATTGAACCGAGCAAATGCAAATTTCATTTTATATATATATATATATATATAGGCATTACGAGAGTAACAAGAGTGCAGATTTTACTCACCAACATAATTGAACAAAAATGATTAGCACACAATTTGTTCCACTCTTCTTGTCTGCTAGTAGTTTGAGAGTTTTTCCTCCCCAACAAAGTCCAATAACTTCATCAAAGCTACCAGGTTCACTGGGATTCCTCTTCATCACAAATAGAATTACCTCCTGTGCATAAATTCCCAATCCAATTTTCAATTAGATTAGGGTGCTCTATCCACTTTTTGGAAAAGCCACAACAACCAGTTTTTTGTTTGTAGCATGACACAGAGAAGAGCTGTAAAATCTTACCATTCTACTTAAAAAAAAAAAAAAAAAACTCTTTTAAATAAGACTATTGACAGAAGACTAGGAGGTGGATGACATACCATTAACTTAAGAATAGCTCAAAAGTCACAAAGGAAGCAGTGAAAGTAGATGAAAAATTATTCTTAGTTTTCCCTTTTTCCCTAAGCATGGGATCAACGGATATCTTCATTCTTTCAAGTTATAATTCTCGATTACAACTTCTAGTTCTACTGGGTCATATTACACCATTACAGTTTTGCTTATTTCTTTCCCTAATATGAATTATAAAATAATAAATGAGACCCCATTTGTAAGATAAAGAAGCCATGCAGTGCCTTACTGTTTGCTAGAACTCTGCATATCATCGTGTTTTTCTGACTTATGAGACAAAGCCCACACTTCTTTCCTGCAAAGCTTGGGCAAATGCTGGCAACTAAAAGCTTCAATGCAACTGCATTGATTCAACCAATCTGAAAGCGATGCACACCATATATATGATATATAGGACACCCACATCCA
Source organism: Quercus lobata (assembly GCF_001633185.2). NCBI lineage: Eukaryota > Viridiplantae > Streptophyta > Magnoliopsida > Fagales > Fagaceae > Quercus > Quercus lobata. The sequence goes on along the minus strand of NC_044912.1, from coordinate 52,711,143 downwards.
TTCACCTAGACGGAACAGCATGACATCAGTTTCCTAGTGACAGCCAAGTAAGACGATGAAAAGTTTCTAATTCCAAATTGTCAAAAAGAAATACCTTAGGCTCTATTCTTAATACAACAAACATGAAAATAAAATAATTGTTCTTTAGATGGACAGAAATTTTTGGAACCACAATGTGCATGCTCTTAACTCTTAAGCCACATTAGTTACTGATATGGACAAAAAGAATATTTTGAAAACAGAATCAGATTTTATAGACAAAAATTAAACCAAAAATTAAAACAATGCCACACTTGAATAGAAAAAAAGTGTAATTTTTAGAAGTTTAGAATAGCTCATATTCTATCCAAATTGTAAATGAGTAGACCCCAAACCTCCAGCAAAAACCAATCTCACTCTCCCTCCCTCCCTCCCTCCCACCCATCATGATTCCCATCCACAAACAAAAAACAACATGTTCACTCCACCATCATGGCCCGCTCTTTAACACCCCAACCCCAACTCCTCTCCCACCACCACCACAACCACCACCCTCCTCCTCCTCTCCACCTCAACCCCATAATCACCCGTTGCTCCCTCCTCCTCTCCACCACTTCACTCTCCCTCACCACCACCACTCCGTAACCACCCTCACTAGCCTCTCCTCCACTTGACACCACTATCACCGATCGTATCTTCATGGACTTCAGCCTCTGCCCCACCACTTTCCTCCCCAACACCAACCCAACTCTCTCCCCTGACCCCTCCACTCCTCTCTGCACTGAATCCTTCCTCTTAGGCTGCCTCATTCTTGGCCTCTATGGCCTCCTCGTCCCTCTTACTGTCTCCAACTTCAGTCTATGTGTTCCTCCACTTCCTCTTCCTCATACAAGAACACCCTAGTCCACAAAATATTTCCACTAATATGGCTTAAGAGTTAAGAGCATTCGCATTGTAACATTATTCTTATTCATTAAAAAATAAAAAATCAAAATGAATTAAATGGGGTGAGTTTTCTCTTTATGGCATTTACTACATTTTTCCAATTCCAGTATTGTTGTAAAATCAAATGGAAAGAAGTAAATTTGGGCCATTTTTCACCAGAGAGGTCACCTTTTCTCAGACCAGCCATTTGATTTCTTTTTCCCACAACATAAGTGAACAAAAAAATCAAAAAATGCAGATGGTTGAACTCAAATGAAAGCATATGCCAATGAATTTAAAAAAGAAATATATAGCAACAAAAAAAGATCCGTAAAAGGGAGAAAGATATCAGTGACTTACAAAAAATTAGAGGAAAAAGATTATCAGCTGTACAAATTCATCAAAGCCACCACTTTCACTGGGATTTCTCTTCCTCTCAATCAGAGTTATATTGTCCTTGTGTGCTTAAATTCCCAATCCAATTTCCCCAACGTGGAATGAATCTTTCAATTAGATTAGAGGTACCTTCTCCACTGGTTCCATTCTCATCCCCATCATACTCATCATGGCTTTCACTCAGTTTTGGTACCTTTTGCTGAATCTTCCAAATCATCCTCATAAGGAGTGATGCTACAGCTGCTGCCGCTGCTGCACCCACGCATGGTTTGGTTCAGATCTTCAATGTCTTGCTCGTATACCCAACGGGCCCCGCATTTTGTAACCTCTAATCCTGGACCCTTGGTTTTAAATCCAATCTCAATTTGACCCAATCCATTAGCATCTACTTGACTCAAATTTTCTATCAATTCCTGACCGAATAATTCATAGGGATAGTAATGCAGGAAAAGATGATACGATTCAATCTTACCAAATTGTTCTGAAAAACCACAACCAGGTATCGAGCGTCTTTCATATCCGTTGGCTTTCAAGTACCACTGAAGCCCATGCGTAAATATATAACCATTATTTGAAGGAAGTTGGTGAAGTGGATGATGTTGGCGGAGTACAAAAAGTGCACACACAACAACTCCTTTCAATTTATCTGAAGGCACTTGCAAACTCACTGAAGTCCCCACACTTTGATGGCTAAACCATTTCGAAATTTCTCTTCCAGGAATCGTAATTCTATAATCGGATTTATCTCCCTGAAACATACAAAATTACAAAATCATTATATTTAGAACCTCACAAGAGAGAGAGAGAGAGAGAGAGAGAGAGAGAGAGAGAGAGAGAGAGAGAGAGAGACCTTAAATTGAATGTGATGTCTTAGCTTTGTTAATAACATGTCACCGTAGTCTTCATCATTAACCAATTTAACACAATTGAGAAGATAGAGATTCGGATAAGGACCATCTTCAGGTTTTAATGGTAATATTTCCAATGAGGTACAACCACCTGCACCAAGAAACCCAATATTTAATGGAAGCTCTGGCAAAGATCGAAGATGTTTGCAACCACACAGACGAAGAGTCTCCATATTAGATAGTTGAGTGGTACTCTCAGGAAGGTAAACAAAATAATTTCCCCTAAGATCTAAACATGTTAAAGAGGACAAACAACCAAGACCATCAGGGATTGCTTGAAGATTGCAATAACTTAGATTCAAATTGGTCAAAGACCATAAATTAGAAAGAGAACGCCCTAACATGCCCGTGGGATCTACTCTTCTTTTTCGCATTAACGGAAAACTGATGAGTTTATTTGATGATATAGATGTTAAGCCTTCACATCCACGAAGAGATAGCACTTTGAGATTTTTTAAGAGAACCAACGAAGAGGGTAATTCTGTTATAGCAGTTTCACTCACATCTAGCTCCTCAAGACTTTTGATATTCCCCAAATTCTCTGGCAGTTCATTAAGTTTTGAGCAACCAGACAAAGTGAGAATTTTTAGAGACATCAAATAACAAGAAGCATTTGGAAGACTTGAAAGGTTTTTGCAATCTCTTAGATCTAATTTAGTAAGGCCAGTTAAATGGACCACTGATAGTGGTAGTTCTTTTATGGCAGTCTCGTTCAAATAAAGTTCCAACAAACTTGACATATTTCCCTCAACTTCTGGAAATTTCTTTAGTCTTGAACAACCAGAAAGAATAAAAATTTCAAGAGATTCCAAGTTGATCTTGGGTGGAAGGCTCTCAAGGCACTTGCAACCGTTTAAATCCAATCGAATAAGCCATTTGAGATTTCCAAGAGATGCATGAATCTTGGATAGTCTTACACAACGTTGAAGAATCAACTGCTTCAAATTTGGGACTCTACTGAAGTTCAAGGTCTTGATCAATTTTTGAGAGCCACTGAGGTCTATAAGCTTTAACTCGTCTAAAATCTGTTATAAACCAATAAATAATTAGATAAAGTCAAGCCTTAGTGAAAATGAATATAATACACATTTGCATAAGTAATAATCTTACCATATTTCCCTTCCATAGTTGTTTGATGCCGCTACAATGCATTCTCAATTCAACAAGTTTGTTTGGTTGGAAATTGGTTGGTAGGCATTTTAAATGATATCCATGCCATTCAATAACACGTAACTCATTAGAAAGATAGCTGAGGCCTTTTGGAAATTGCACCTTACCCCTGTTGAGGTCTTTTGGAAGTTTCACAATACCATTTATGAAGTCTTCTGGAAGTTTCTCATTACCAATTTTAAGCAATCTCAAATTTTTCATCTTTGAGAAGGCTTCAGCACTCAAGTGTTCCACTTTTTGAATAGGTAGGTTTAGCATTATGCCTTCAACTACCTCTGTTCCCTAATAAACAAAAACAATGAATTTGGAATAGTTGGTAAATTCTTAGAAAATTTTATAGAAACATATATACTTCTATAAGTTCAAGTTTATACTAGTTAACTTACAGTATTATTCTTCAATACATGAATGATATCCTTATAAATCCACAATCTACTACGTCCACCAGGCTCTTTAGGGGATTCGCGACGAACAATATCTTGACCCATATCTTGCAGCAAATCATGCATCCACAAAATTCCTTGGTCACCAATGGTTATGAGAGATTTGTCCATAAGAACACCAATATTGTAATCTAGATAATAACAAAAACTTTCCAGTATATCTCTTATGCAATCTTTGCTCTTGCCTTTGAAAAAACATGCAATATCTAGAAACAATCCTTTTTGCGAATTTGTAAGCCCATCAAAACTTATTTGAAGTATATCCAAGATGTTTCTATTAGGTTCTTCTTTTAGTTTATCTAGGGCACTTTTCCATTCATTTGTTCTTTTAGCAAACAACGAACAACCTAAAACTTTAAGAGCTAAAGGAAGGCCTTTAGCATAGTTCACAAAGTCTTCAGACAAATCAACATAATTTTCTTCAGGATGGGGTTTCTTAAAAGCGCTCCAACTAAAAAGCTCCAAAGCTTCATCATCATTCAACCCCGTAATGTTATATACATCATCCACTCCATTTCTTTTCAAGAATTGACTATCTCTACTTGTTAGAATAATTCTACTCCCTGGACCAAACCAATCATGTCTCCCTGCTAATGCTTTTAGTTGTTCATCTCCATCCACATCATCAAGAACAATTAAAACATTTTTATTACATAGTGTATTCCTTATAACATTGATTCCCTCACAAACATTCCATATATTTATTTCGCTTTCCATGAGGATCTTAGAAAGAAGTTGTTTTTGTAAAGGAACTAGACCGTGATTTTTAGTTTCATCTCTAACATTGGCAATAAAGCTACTAGCTTCAAAGTTACCAGAAATTCTTCTAAAAATTTCCTGTGCAAGAGTTGTTTTGCCCATTCCGCCCATCCCACATATCCCAACAAGGCGAACATCACCCAATTCTTCACTTAAGTATGAATCTAATATTTCCTCCACACAAGAGTCCATTCCAACAAGGTCCTCAGAAGCACATGGGAGTTTGTGATACGATTCACTAAATATCCTTGCAATGATTTTTTGGATAACTATTGATTCATGCCTGCAAAGAAAATAGCAAAACAATAATTTTGATGACATAAAGCTAGCCACATGTAGAGACAAAACATTCATCATAAACATAATCTTAGAAATTCATTACCATGTATTATGGGGGGAAATTTTAGAGCTATTAAGGGCCAAATTTGTTGCGAAGTTGTAAAGTATATACTTTGCATGACTAGAATCTAGTCCTACTAGGATTAGAATAGAGTTAGTCAAGGTTATTCTACAAATAGTTAAATACTCTCTTATCAGGTGGCCTAGTAAAAAAAGTAAGTCATAATAAATAAATTCTCAAAAAGAAAAAAAAGAGTTGACCATAAATAGCATTATTTCAAAGAAATTCATATCAATCCTTTAAATCCCATCCAACAAGATTAGCAACTTTTGTTAGAGTAGCTTTCCACATTTGTACATTTTCTATGTTATCCTTGAGACTCTCTTCATGTTTAGCAAAGGCTTCTCCAAAAGCCCCCCTAAGATTTCACACATCACTAGGATCTACATAGTGAAAAACAGGTAGAACTACCAATCTTGTCTTTTCCATGCACTCAACAATCTTTGTTAGTTAAATCAAGCACCACTTTGAAGAGGCATAGTCTCTTGATAGAAAAACGATAGCAAACCTCGATTCTTCTATTGCTTTCAAGAGCTTTGAGGCAATAGATGTTCTCTACTTGAGTTTTTCATTGTCCCTAAAAGTGGAAATGCTTTTTTTGTTTCAAACCAGTATATGGATGGTTTGTAAATTTTTTGCAGGTGTCTTCACCTATGAAACTGAAAAATACATCGTATTTCCATCTCTTAAAGAAGAAGAAGAGATGCAATCTAATTTTATAAATGCCCTTCTAATTGCCCTATAATTTAATTTTAGGCATCCTTAGATTATAAATGCAATCTAATTTTATACCAATCATCCTTACAATTATGCTCTACTTTTGCATCAATTATTTTTATATTTAAATATGTGAAAATATAGATAGATTGCATTCAAATTTATTTAATGTTTTAGTGTGCGAAGTCCGTTACTTTTTAGGTATATATATATACATACGAGAGAGAGAGAGAGAGAGAGAGAGAGAGAGAGAGAGAGAGAGAGAGAGAGAGAGAGAGAGAGAGAGAGCCGCTCTATTTTGGACCTTAAGCTAAACTATTTATTTTTTTTAGAATACCAAGTATTTTTAACACACATATACACGAGAAGAGGGAAGAAGGTCTTAAAGAAACTGACAATGGTGTATATCTAAAAGGGCATAACTCTTGGATACAATTAACCTAAACTAGGTGACACTAATGTAAGAGTAAGTGAAAATAAATGGTTAGTTTAATTAGGATACATGATTAATGGTTATTTTATATATACACACACACAAGCAAAGTAACTAGTTAATCATAAGTTTTTTTTTTTTTTTTTTAATTTTTTAATTTTTTTAATATGTATTTAATCATAAGTTAGAGTAACTTAAAAGCTAAGTCCATAAATAAAATGTTAGGTCTTTAATTGAATTTCATGTGGGTAATTTAGTAATTTCACTTGGACACCTCTCTAACCAATCAAATGAAGACATATTTAACACCAACATATCATGCATGGTGACACATTTAAAGTCAGCCACATGGCCGGCCATGCAAAGGCCTAAGAGCATTCTAATTCTACAAATGAGCAACAAAAATAGATGGAAGAAACACACTCTCCAAGCTCTCTCTATGCTCTCTCCTTCCTCACCTCACGGTTCCAGCAGCTCAAAAGGTGGCAAATATCCATTTCTTCTTAAAGTTCTCCTCAAAGACTCAAACTAGAGTAATTCTTCTACATTTCTCTCAAAGAACCCAGCATAGGGTAAGGGGAAAAATCCAAGTTTTTCACTTAGTATAATGGTTAGCTTGATGTGTGGGAAATTTCTTTTAGAAACTAATTTTCAATTGGATATTGTTGCAAATTAAAGTAGTTATGAGAACCTACATGTGGGTAGAAAGTTTTAAGGACCTAGCTTTGCATGTGTATAAGATTGAAGGAAACAAGAGTTTAAATGGTGGGTTTTTGCTAAATTCAACTTATATAATGCATTCTTAAAGATTTGTTACTGATTTGGGGATTGTTTGAAGGTGGATTGGGTTCTTACTGAAAAATATTGCATGTGATTAAACAATTAAGCAAAATTATTTGGGGGGGGGGGGGGGAGTGGTTTGGCATTTAGCATCAATATTTTAACAATTTTTGTTAGTTGCACAAGTTTTTGAAACTATTTTGTAATGAGTCTTTGGTGATAAAACTTGAGCTTTTAAGACTCAAGTTCTAGTGCTGGCATACAGCTAACGTGAAACAATTTTTCCAGTGCTAGCAGACTAGTCTGAGAGACTCAAGTTCTATAGAAGGAGATCTCAATAAGAAGGAGGAGGAGGAGGAGGAGGAGACAGAAGAAGAAGACGACCCAAAGAAAGAGGAGAAGACCTAAAGAAGAAGTAAACCTAAAGAAGAAGGGAAGAAGAAGATGACCTGAAGAAGAATAAGAAGTAGAAGAAAACATATATGGAGAACCGTAGCAACTCAAGTCTTAGAGACTTAAGTTTCATGTGGATTTTTTCTTCCACATCAAATTACCACCACATGCAACTCAAGTTTTAGAGAGTTGAGTTTCATGTTGAACTTGAGTTTAAGAGCCTCAAGATGCTAGTTTATTAAATAGTTTTGTAAACTTGACAACTAACTAAATGTTCCGAAAATAATGCTAAATGCCAAAGAAATCCAAATTATAGTTAGTAATTAATGCAGTGTTGATGATTAAATTTTAATTCTATGCCATAATGATTAAATTTTAATTCGATGCCATAATGATTAAAATGTTTAATTGGCTGCCTATTAATATATTTTAACATGTCTAGTACAAGTATAAAAATTCCCACATTAAAATAAGACCATTTGCAATATGATATTGTGTGTAAATATGTTAAAACTATCACTATGACAGATTCTGTGTTTACAGTAACATGAAAAAGTTGGATTAAATCCAATTTGGTGAATTTTGATGCTAGGGGTAGTTCCTATTGAAAGCTAATATACATATGGTCGTAATAGAATTGGTCTCATAGCAATTGGATGAGTATAAAAATAACAGTGCAATTTCTAAGTTGACTGCAACTCTGTTAGGGCATATTCAAGTATGCTGGCTTGTATGATTTTTGGTAAATCATGGCTATATGCCTTTGCTCTGAAAATTTTATGAGCTGTACTAGAATTCTATAGGAGTCACTCTGTAAATGTCATGAAAACTAGATGTGATTTGATAGCTCATTGAAATCTTGTAACTGAAGTATATACTGCTGGAATAGGTAGTCAACAGGAAATCTTAAAAAAAATTTGGAGATGGAGAGGCTGTTGGAGGGATTTTTTTGTGTGAACAGTGACTTTTTTGGAGAAAAAATAGAGATAGCTTGACTGTTGGAGATGCTCTAACTTTGAGGATTTATTCCAAAAGTTATGGTTTGGGGTAATTATAGGGACTCCTAGGAACTTAGTTAGGATAAAGAATGAGAAGGAATGGAAATCTATGGGAGTTGAAGCTAAGTTGTGAAATGAATAACCTTTATAGGCCAGAATGGATACTAAGTAATGGAATATCCATCCTTTGATCTAGGGACAGGCCAAGACCGGTAGGTGACTCCGCTGTAAGCTTTGAGACTTCAAAGTATCTGCTCCAAGGTAAGCGAATGTGCCATGGGGGTTTGGTAGCCCATGTTTTCCTAAGGGTATTTATTATGTAATAAATGCTTTTGTTTAAACACGTTTTGTAATTGTGTTTACTAACGAGAAATATGCATGCTTTAGTAAGGTTATTCTAAGGTTGTATGTTAATACATGAGAATAGTAACAAATGTGTTTAATAACAAAGCTTTTCGTGTTTATGCTTATGTTTCAATGAAATTATACCTATTTTATGAAAAACTACACAAACTGTTATATAGTGAGTCATGAAAGGTAAATCATGTGTATATGAAAGATGTTCTAAACCTTCTTTTGAGAGTAAAGAATTTTCAAGAAATGAGAATTATGGAAAGCATGGAAACTAAAGAGTTCTAAGAAGAGAAAGTTTTAGAAAGCAAATGAATATCAAACAGAAAGATGGATCCAGTCATTGTAACATTGTACTCGGCATATAGGTCAAGGGGTACTTGATATAGAAAAAAAATGTACCTAGATGTTTGTACCTGGGGAGTACTTGACATAGAGTCGTATGAGAATTGTACCCTGATGTTTGTACTTAGGGAGTACCTGGTACAGAGTTAGATGAACCATACCTAGATTGTAATGCCCCAAATATATATATATATATATAATTTTTTTTTTCTTTAAAGCAATTTTTTGGATGAGAATAATATCTAAATTGGAGTTTATTTTTAATCAGTGTGGTTAACTATTTTTTGGAGTGACTAGACTAGTCGATTTTGTGATGCCCGGTTGAGGTAAAATTGGTTGGCCTTCCGAGGTAAGTGGCTTCTTAATGGGATTTTTGAAAATTAAGCACATTGCATTAAAACGTTGTTTTGGGTTAAACACATTTAGGGAAATTTTTTTTTTTTTTTATGAAAAGCCCTATCATATTTGATATTGCATATGGGGAAATGAAATGTATGATTTGTTAGCATGGAAAAGATCGGTATTTTTGATATAATTCTTGGGAATGGATTTTATGGATTTATTGCATTATTTGCAAATTCCAAAGATGTTTTATCTTGACTTGTGATATTTTGGAAATTGATAGAAAATGTTATTGACAAGAATTGATTTTGGAAAATTTGAGAACCTTGTGAATATATTGGGTATTTCAAAGGTTTTTGTAAAACTACTTGAAATTGAACCATGTTTTGATTTCATGTAAACTGTGAGCTCTTCATATTTTACCCTTGGGCTGTGATTACCCAGTCAGATGTCGTAGTCTTTGTGACATTGGTATCTTGGCACCCCGTCTTTGTGGCAGATTGATGTCTTTGTGGCATAACTTGATGTCTTCGTGGCATACCTAACGTCTTTATGGCGGCTTGTCATGTGGTCTTGGGTTGGATTTTCAAGTTTTAAAAGGGTGTTTTGATAGCTCATAGTAAATAGTATGTAGTTTCATGTTGAAAGATTTTGAGAAAGCTTGGTGCTACATTATTTTAATCATTCTTGTTATTTTATTAAGAAAAATGGATTTGCATGATCCAAATGGAAATCCCCAAATTATAACATGTTTTGTAAAATGTTCATTATCATGAAACTTTTATTTTCCCCACCCCCATTAATTATGCTATTTACTGGACTTTAACTCATTCCACTCTCCAACAGTTTTACAGATAAATTAGCTACACTTCGGAAATGGAGCTTGTCTTATTGGTGGTGATTGAAGTTTTATGCTAAATTGGGAGACTGACATTATTATTGGTTGGTGATTTGATCTAGTTGTTTCTAAGGAAGTAGTAGTTAATTCTATTAGAGGTTGGACTCTCTTGAGGTTTGTTAGCCCAATAATTTTGTTGGGGTTGCATATTTTTGAGAACATTGGAGTTCTTTGTTAAATCGTTTGGTGTTTAGAATATTCATGTAAATTTTGGAGGCACATGATTTGTAGTTCGTATTGTTTGTATATGTATTATAGAGCTCTGACTTATATTGTGGAGAGATTAATATGTTTATTTATTTTATCATATGGAAGAAAAAAAAAAAAATCCTCTACAGTTTCTATTGAAGGTTTGGTTTCGCATGCTTTGAACCCTTTTGGGTTTGGGGTGTGACATAGATGTTTATATCTAGGGAGTACTTGGCATGGAGTCAAATGGCTAGCCACAAGGGTCAAGTAGTTTAGTTTACGAAATAATTTAGATGACTATGATTCAATACTTTTTATGATCAAGTAGTTTTACAGTATGTTTGACACTATGACAGTTTGACTTTAGATTCATGAGTTCACATTTTATGTTCGGTTATGAGATTTGCACAGGCATTTTTAGTGCATGAGAGTTATGATTCTCATGAATGGTTTATGAAACCCAAGTTATATGTTTGAAGATAATGCTTTCCAAGACCTATGATTTCATGTTATGTTTCTCAAAGGAGACTTTTAACATGCTATGAAGCTTATGATTTGTGTTTCCATAATGAAGTTGATCAAATGTTATAATTCAAGAAAGTTTATATCATGTTTTATGCAAATTCAATAAACCATTTTAGCATGAGCTCGGTTTGTAAGCAAGTCATATCCATGTGAAAATTATTTTGTTTATAATGCATTCCATGCATGTTATTAAATGCTCACGCCACACATCCCTTACCGAGCAAGTGGAATGTTCACCCCTTTAGCATTTTTAGTTAGCAGGTACCCTTTTGCAGCTCAGAGTAGAGGCTTAGTTTTGAGATAGTACATAAATAAAGTTAGCTATGTGACAGAACAAGTTTAGTTTTGTAATGTAATTCTGTTGGGCAGTTTATTGTGAGGTTGTACCAAACATTTCGGGTTGTAATGATACTTATGATGGTATTAGTCTTTCACTGTTATGCATTTTGGAGTTAATGTAAACTACGGAGATGCAACAGTATGTATCTGATGTTATCACTTCCTATAGTTGGACTATGTTGTCCATGTTGTGAGATTAGCAAATAAAATTATAGCAATGTGTTAAAAGAAAAATAAAAAATTCATAGTCAAGTTAGTTGGTTAATTTGTATTAATATCAGGCTCAGGGTTGGTATTAGCATGCCGGTTCGATTAAATACATGGTTTGGATTTGGGTTGTGACAATATATGTATCTAATTGTGAATATTCTTAATTGTATGCATGAGTTTTAAGCTAGTATAGTATAAATAAAGGAGACAAAACATTCAAAATACAATCTTAGCTTCATGCAATAAAAAAAATGGAATTCAAAAAGCTTAGGCTATGTTTGCTAAAAATTTTTGTTTTGTTTTCAAAAACTTGTCTTTGGGAATAGAAAGAAAAAACAATTTTCTTGTATTTTCAAAATCAAAAACATGTTTGGTTAGTTGAAATGAAAAAATCTTGCGCAAGAGAAGAGAGAGATAAAAATATTGAAATTTGTTGTTACTAGGATTCAAACTTTAGTTCTAACTCATTAAATGAGGTGAATTCATTAAATTAGGCTCGTGTTTTCATTGGGTTTTCAAAAATAGAAATTGAAGACAACTATTTGCGTGTTTTCAATTTTATTTACAAATTGAGTTTTAAGAACAATTTTTGTTTTATATTTATTTTGGGTTGTCAAACAAGTTTTCCAGTCTAAAAAATAGAAAACTATTTGCAGAAACAGAAAACTAGGGGTAAAAAAAAAACATTTACCAAGTATACCCTTGTAATGTAGCATTGTAATTAAGCTTTAATTTGTTTAGCAGATCATTTAATCTAAGTGAGAACCAAATGTTTCTTTATGACTAACACAATTTAATAAGTTTTTAGTGTTCTTAATTTTATGAAATCATTTTATGTTCACATTTCCTGGATTTCTATGCCATACTCCTTTTTTAATTTTCTTAAATCTTTAGAGTAAGAAAAAAGTTTATAAAAATAGATCAATTGATATACTTGCAGCCCTTTGATGTCTTTAACGAAAACGTTGCCCCTCCCCAACAATTAAATTATTAAAAAAAAAAAAAAAAAAAAAAACTAGTCCTCAATGAGAGTCATAGTCATGGGTTTGGACGATTTCAAATCATATCAAGTCATTTAAACCGAAATTTACATTTTCAAAATGTTTCTCATTTCTTTATTCCAAAATGTAATTTGACAACTGCTCAGATTTTATATTCTTGATTTTTATAATTACTTATTAAATTCTTTGTTTTAACATTACCTCAATATGTTTTTCATTTTTTTTCTTCACCATTGATCTAACTCCTATTTTCTTTAACTTTTAGATCTTCATGTTTATTTGTAATTTTTTGTCTACAAGATCTAAGTTTTTTTTTTTTTTTTTTTTTTTTTTTGGGGGGGTGGGGTGGGGTGGGGAAGAATTCCCCCTTATGTTTGGGTTATTCACAATTTTCCCATTTATCTCTAAAACCAATCAATTTTCTTCTCTATATTCGGGAAATAAACAAATACTTTCAATCGTTACTTTCTTAATTAAATTCAACAGAGTTTTTTCAAGAAGTTATTAGTTGTACATCACAAAGAAGAAAAAAAGTTGAGGAAAAAGTTAAGAATTGTAGAGTTATTTTATTGGATTGTATTTTTAATCATTATGACTCCGTTAGATTTAAGTAAAAAAGTAAAGGATTATGGATATTTGATTATTTTCCAAACATTAAAGAATAAATTGGTTGGTTTCAAAGATAAGAGGGGGAATTGTAAATTACCCAAACATAAATAGTGGAAAATACTTGTTTCCCAATTTTTTTTAATGATAATTCAGTAATTGATTTATAAGGAAGATAGACCCAAATGAGGAAAAAAAAATAAAGGAAAGAAGGATACATGTATTATACCTGTTAGGTCTCTAGTTGTTGGCCAATTTCATGATAAATATTTTTGTATTTTGTTGATCTTAATTTTCATGTGTTCATGTATTTCGTGGGGTTTCATTTCTACTGGGTTGGTGCGGTGAAGTTGTCAAAGTGCTAAAATGAAAGTAAGTTGCTGAGGTATTTCGCTCCTACGAACTTCATAGCAAGAAGCAAACTTTGGGACAAAAGTTGAATTTGAAAAACAATTAACTAGTGTGTTTGTCCCACTCTCGTACAACACTTCGGAAGAGCCAACTTTAAAGAAGCTGAGACAGTTCTATAATTTTTTCTTTGCAATTTCAGCCTCTTAGAGCCTACCTATATATGATCCCATTTCCCCCGATTTTATGAGTTGAATTTCTATTTGAAGAGCTAGAGGGAACCCATAAACCCCAGAGTTTAAACCTTCATCATTCTCTCTACCTTCAATTGGCTAATCACTTAAACTATTGGGTTTTAAATTGTACAATAATTAGCTTAAAAATGACATTAGCTATAAAACTTGGGTCTAAAATATAAATCATTGATTTCTCAATACCAAATATATGTAGATGCTCTCAAGGAAAAGAGGAAGTTGGTAACTATTGATAATACAAAAAAAATGGTTGGTAAAAATAATATGGGCATGAACGTATGAGAAATCTACCACGAAAAGAAGTATAAATGGGATTAGAACCTACTTATAACAAACATTGGAAATAACTGTTGATTAGGTAGATTTCTAAACACATTTGTCCTGTTATGAGTCTTGTTAGGCTTTTGAGATAAATAAGTATTAGACATTTTCAACTAAAAGGAGGCAAGCATTTGACTTAAGGCTTAATTGCTAAGTTTGTGTTTTTATTTGTATATATTGAGTAAATACCAAATATACATATACTACCATGCTTCAAACTACCCAAAGGTTCTTCAACTAGTGTCCAATTTGAGATTATAATGTCCTAATTAAGTTCATAATATAAACACGGAACATAAACTGAAATTTTCTCTAATTTGATTGGGCTAGAAAAAGTAAATGAAATTTGTCACGTTAATCCATGGGAAAGTTGGCAAAGTTATAGTGTAGAAAATTATGATTTTGATATTAGTATGAACAAAATTACTCTTAAAACGACAAAATGTTACCTATCATGCACATGCCATCCAGATATATGACCTACATCTTTCAAAGCAGCTTTCCATGCTTGCACATCCTCAGTGTTAACTTTGGTATCTTCCTCATGTTTAGCAAAGGCTTCAGCAAGAGTGCCTCTCTGGTTCCTTACGTCAGAGGGATCCACATGATAAAAGATAGGCAAAACTATCAATCTGGTCTTCTTCATGCATTCAACAATTTTTGCTAGTTCAATCAAGCACCACCTTGAAAAAGCATAGTTAGTTGAGAGAACAATGATAGCATATTTGGACTCTTCTATTGCTTTTAAGAGCTCTGGAGAAATATACTTTCCTTGCTCAAGTTTTTCATCATCCCTGAAGGTGATAATACCCTTTTGTTTCAAAGCAGTATAAAGATGATCTGTGAAATTCATGCGGGTGTCAACACCGCAAAAACTGAGGAACACATCATATTTCCATCGAGGGCAAGAAGAAGAAGAAGATGACGAAGAAGTTGAAGAGGGGGAGGAGGAAGTTGCTTGAGTGGCCATGGAAGCAATTGGTAACTTACTAGCTTGTTAAGCGATATGTAGCAGAGGGTGTTGTAGACTTAGAGAATGGGAGCAACAGTAAGAGACTTTAAGTTTCTCTAGCAAGGCTTTGGTTGGTGATATACGCAATCGTTTCCATGCTTTGCACGTCCTGAAAAAGTAGTCAAAACGAGTGAACTTCCAGGTGACCAACTATGAAATTTCCCACTTGCTTTTGTTTTGTCTATCAAGTTGGCCATTTTCACACCATAAAAGTCTGGCCTTTTCATTTTGTTTTGACCGTGCCGGACATGTTAAGTTAGTGACAATTTACATTTGTCATTGTTTTTTGGACTTTCAAACCCAACTAAATTTGCTGTTTTTTTTTCACCTGGGCTCCACGACCTTTTTTTTCTTCTTTATTTTAATTTTACTATCAAACCAGCAACTTTTGTAGCTATTTTCACGTGGGTCCATTTGTGCAGACTTCCATGTGCTTGCACAGAAAAATACCTGGAAGCTATCCAAAATAAAAGAAAAAGAAAACACTTAAACATATGGAGGAGGAAGAAGACAAGGGCCACTTTCACAATTGCACTCACTCAAAATATCACAATTTATTAAAATGGTCTACCATGAGTCGTGAAAAAAAGGGCGATAAGTTGACGTAAAAAATGGTGATCAATTAAGGTTCTACCTTATCAACCAATTAAATATATTGTAAAATTGAGTATAAAATTGAATTTTTACTTACATTTATTTGAATGGATTACTTGTCAATGCTAGTCCTTCCCTAGGTTATTTTTGCTAAATAATACTCTTTAAAAAAATAAAAAAAATAAAGGACAAAGTTTATTTGTAGCCAATGGCTACAACTCCTATTGAAAAAATTAATATGTTTATATATTTTGAAAATCTATCTGCTAGACTGCTTGTTCTTATGTTTTAACATGCAAATTAAATTTCATGTTAATCAGATGTTATTTACTATTTGATCTATAAATTTATTTTTAATGCATAATTTTAGATTACAAAAACTTGAAATTTAAACATTTGATTGATAATATAGTTATTGATTTTTAATTTGGTGAAAATTTTACAAATATGAAGGATATAAGAAGAAAATATTATCCAACAGCACATTAATCAAAATTCACATCTAATAAAAAAATAATTAGTAGAGTTAAAGCCTTTGACAAACTTTGTCCTAAAATAAAAGGAAATTGTTAGCAAGACAAGACTATAAAGATGAAATGATATATGTACTTCTCTATTAATCAAGTAGCCATCCACTCTGTAGCTATAATTTCTTCAATACAATAATGCAATAATGCTATTATGCCAATAAGTGAGGTGATCTTAATAAGATAATACCTCGTAGAAAAGAAAACAAATTGGATTATAGTAAATAGAATTTTACTTATTCATTGACGTAGTATTTCTATATATCTTCTTATGCTTCACTGTTTTTTCTTTTTTCTTTCTTCGTCTCCTTCTTCTTTTGTTTTCTTTGACTATCAAACCCAATTTTAGGAGCTTTTTCCCCCACGCGGGCTCCATTTGTGCAGAGACTCATCCTCACGTGGAAGATGGTCAAAAGTTCATTTTCTATGACCTATCAATTAATTTTTTATTAGAGTCGGTGGGCATCCCACTATAATCTATATATTTCCGCATAAAGTCTTTCTTCTTTATTTTTTGTCAAACCAACTTTTGCTTTTTTCACGTGGGCGTGGGCTCCATCTGCGCAGGCCTTCACATGCACAAGAAAGTACTTGGAAGCTATCCAAAACAAAATAAACGGAAAATGTTAGGAAAATAGCTGGAAGGTAAGGGCCACTTTGCACACGAAATCTAATACAAAATGCACTCGCTCAATGTCATAATTCATTAAAATTTGGGGATACTTTAATTGAACAATAATATCTTTACTTTTTGAAAATTATTAAAAATAATACAATTTTTATTAAAAAAATTATTAATAAAATATTAGTTCAATAAGATAATAAATAAATATTAAATTTTTTTGTTGTGATAGGTAATTTGTAAGATTATGCTTCACACTTTTTTCCTTTTTCTGTCACTTTTTCTTCTTCTTTTTCTGTTTTCTTTGACCACCGAGCCTAACTTTGGCTGCTTTTTCCACGTTGACTCCATATGTGTAGACCTCTATATGCATAAGAAAATACCTGAAAGCTATCCCAAAAAAAAAAAAAAAATGGAAAACACTCAATTTTGTATGAGGAACCACATCCTCGTCTTTCATTTTTATTTTTACTTTTATTGAGTTTGGAAACTCTAATGCTCTTTTGAGTCGGTTTGTAAAAGGACTTATGCCCTATTTGATTAGAGTGTTTGAACAATAGTTTTTTAGTGTTTGGTAAGGGTGTTTTTTCTTAGAGTGTTTAAGTTATTTTGCTCATTTTAAGGTGTTTAAATGCAAAATTTAGAAAACTCATCTTACCAGTTTTTAGTTTTCAAATAACGTTGCTCAATAGCACTTTTGTAAATATGTTAAAAACCATGGGGCCCACTTGATTAGACAAAACAAAAACTAACTTCTCTTTCCTCAAATAAAAAAAAAAAATAAATGGTATTGTGCTTGTCATCTTTTTAAAAATAAACACACAATTATGTTTTTTTCACACACTAAAACATGTTATTTGAAACATGGTACTAAACACATTTTTTACTTTATGAATACTGTAAAAACGTGTTTCAACAACATTTTTTAAACCATAGTTTTCACATCATTTTAAAAAATTGCATTCTCAATTTCAAGATTTATTAAAATAATTTATGTGAGTAGTAGAAACAAAAAGAAAAGAAAAAGAAGATAAGTTCATATAAAAAGTTGTGAACAGAAAGTCTCCACCCTACCATTCAAATCATCACCATCAGGTGTGCAAATGCCAAATATTTGTCATTTGGCACACCAACCACAAAAAACAGAGCATCATGAGATGTGTTAAATGTGTCAAAATTTTGAGACATGTTACAGTACCGTCTCAACTTTGGTACAGTACGGAACAAAATGACATATGGTTTTATTATTTTTTATTATCTTTTCACTCTCCTCTCTCATTACTTTATTCCTTTTTTTCCCCCTCCTCTCTCATTCTTCTTCAGACATACGGACTGGACCTATCAACCCATCTCTTCTTTCACTCTTTTTTCTTCTTATTGTTGTTGCTTTTCTCTCTTCTGCTCAGCCTCGCCGCGCTACCTAATGTCGATCAGTGTTGCTGTTTTTTTTGCAGTAATTTGATGGGTGGGTTCGGCAGTGGGTGTGTTCAGATGGTGATGGGCAAATCAGTTGGGTTTTGGGTGTGAATTTGGTGGTGGGTGGGCCGGCCTGTGGATGGGTCGACAATGGGTGGGTGGGTGGGTGCGAATTTGGTTGTGTTTTTTTTTTGTTTTTGTTTTTGTTTTTCTGTGGTGGTGTTTTTGGTGGTCTACTGTGGTGGTTTTGGTGTGAGACGGTGGTGGGGTGGGATGTGGGGTGTTGATGGATGTGGGGTGTTCTGGTGTGAGACGGTTTTTGAATGTTATTTTAATATTGGTATATATTATTTTAATGTATAGAATTGAAGAATAGAAGATGTGATATATGGTGAATTATAAAATGGTGTATTAAAATAATAAAGTAGACTTTTGATGTGTCAAAATGACATTTTTTTTTTAAACAGCTAATGGTGATGCTCTAATCAACTACTTAAACATGTTATAAAATTAAGTATACAAGTGAATGTATTTTTGGATTAATATGAACTAGCTTGTAATTTCATGCCTTTGCATGTATACACCTAAAAATATACAATAAGATGTATCATATAATTTATATATATATATATATAATTTAAATACTATTGATAATCATTTTTATATTTTGTTAACCCTTTAAAAAAATTTGTAAGGATATTATTAAGTATAAAATGTAAATTGTCTATGTTTATTTATTTATTATTGTGAAACATTTTTATTTTTATTTTTTATGATTCATTTCTTTTAAACTCTTTAATTTTTTTATTTAATAACTAATTTGAATGAATATTTATGATAGATTCCACTTGCTTTTGTTTTGTCTATCAAGTTGTCCATTTTCACACCATAAAGTCTGGCTTTTTGGTTCTTGTTCTGACCGTGCCGGACAAGTTAAGTTAGTGACATTTCACATTTGTCATTGTTTTTTGGACTTTCAAACCCAACTAAATTTGCTGTTTTTTCACTTGTAGCTATTTTCACGTGGGCTCCATTTGTGCAGACTTCCATGTGCTTGGACAGGAAAATACCCGGAAGCTATCAAAAATAAAAGAAAAAGAAAACACTCACACATATGGAAGAGGAAGACAAGGGCCACTTTCAGAATTGCACTCACTCAAAATATCACAATTTATCAAAATGGAAAAAAAAGGGTGATAAGTTGATGCAAAAAATGGTGAACAAGTTTCTAACCTATCGACCACTTAAATATATTGTAAAATTGAGTATAAAATTGAATTTATACTTATATTTATTTGAATGGATTACTTGTGAATGCTAGTCCCTCTCTAGGTTATTTTTGTTAAATAATACTCTTTAAAAATAAAATGAAGGACAAAGTTTGTTTGTAGCTAATGGCTACAATTTCTACTGAAAAAAAAAAAAAAAAAACATGTTTATATATTTTGGAAATCTATTTGCTGGAGTGTCCATTCTTTATATTCATAACATGTATATTAAATTTCATGTCGATTAAATGTTATTTACTATTCGATTTATAAAATTATTTTTAATGCATAATTTTAGATTACAAAAATTTGAAATTTAAAAATTTAATTGATAATATAGCTATTGATTTTTTTTTCCTCTGAAAATTTTGTAAACATAAAGCATATAAGAAGAAAATGTAATCCAACTACGCATTATTGAAAATTCACATTTAATAAAAAAATAATTAGTGGAGTTAGAGCCTTTGGCAAACTTTGTTCTAAAATAAAAGGAAAATGGTTAGCAAGATAAAACTGTAAAGATGAAATGAATATGTACTTTTCTATTTAATATTTATCAAGTAGCTATCAACTCTGTAACTATAATTTCTTTGATAAAATAATACCCATAAGTGAGGTGATCTAAATAAGATAATACCCCGTAGAAAAGAAAACAAATTGGATTATAGTAAATTGGAAAGCACTGGGAAGAGGAGGGCCCCGGGCATAGGGAATCTAACTTTTTTTTTTCCTAAAAAAAAATTTGTATGAGTGTTCCTTCCTCACGTGGAAGATGGGTCAAAAGTTGATTTTATATGACCCATCAAATTATTTTTTATTAGTGTCGGTGGGCAAGTGGACATCCCACTATAAATTGTCGCATAAAGCCTTCCTTCTTTATTTATTGTCAAACCATCTTTTGTTTTTTTCACGTGGACGTGGGTACCATCTGCGCAAACCTCCCTATGCACAAGAAAACACCAGGAACCTATCCAAAATAAAAGCAAAATGCAATAATGTCACTCAATTATATCACAATACAAAATGCAGACGAAATCTAATACAAAATGCACTCACTCAATATTACAATTTATTAAAATTGAACAATAATGTCACTTTGTAGCCTGGGGATAATTAATTGAGCAATAATATCTTTATTTTTTAAAAAAAATTATTATAAATAATACAAATTTTTTAAAAAAATTTATTAATAAATGTGATAATGAATATGATTAGTACTAGTCCAACAAAATAATAAAAAAATATTTAATTTTTTTTTTTGTGATCGGTAATTTGTAATATTATGCTTCACACTTTTTTCCCTTTTTATGTCACTTTCTTCTTCCACCTGGGCTCCATACGTGCAGACCTCCGTATGCATAAGAAAATACCTATAAGCTATCAAAAAAAAAAAAAAAAGGAAGTTGAAAACACTCAATTTTGTATGAGGAACCACATCCTCATCTTTACATTTTTATAGAGTTTGGAAACTCTAATTCTCTTTCGAGTCGGTTTGGAAGGACTTAGCTTCTTTAATATATGCATTTGTTTACCCAAAAAATAAAAAAATTGCACACTTAATTTCAAGATTTATTAAAATAATTAATGTGAGTTGTAGGAGAAAAAAAAAATGATAAGTTCATATAAAAATTTGTGAACAGAAAGTCTCCACCCTACCATTTATAATCAACTACTTAAACATGTTATAAAATTCAGTATACAATTGAATGTATTCTTGGATTAATATGAATGAATTACTTGTGAATTTTGATCCCTCCATCTTATTTTTCCCATTCAAAATACAAGTTATTTTAGGATGATATAAAATAAAAATAAAATAGATTACCTGTGAATTTTGGTCATTCACATTGTAGCCATAATTTCTTCAATATAAGATTTTACAATTGAATACAAGTTAGTAGTCTGCTTAGTCTCATTGTAAAATTACACGACTATTTTTTATTTTTATTTTTCTATATAAGATAGAACTTCTACTCTAACCTAATCTAGGTATATATATGTGTGAAGCTCCTTCCTGGAGACTTGAACCCTAACCCTTGCCCCCCACACCTCACAAGCACTTATACTTATAGAGTGACTATTGCACCAAGGGTGCGCGGTGGTACACATGACAATTTCTAAAGACAATGGTGATGGCAATTGGGAGTAGATGCAATTAATTATGCTGCAGTGCCAATATGTGAGGTGGTTTTAATACGATAAGTATTGTGTAGAAAAGACAACATATTAAATTATATTAAGGAGAATTGAATTATATTCATTGAAGTAGTTTTCCTATATATTTCCAATAATTGTACCCTCATATATATATATATATATATATATATATGCTGTTGTATCCTCGGCCCTTCCAGT
This sequence comes from Quercus lobata, assembly GCF_001633185.2. Classification (NCBI taxonomy): domain Eukaryota; kingdom Viridiplantae; phylum Streptophyta; class Magnoliopsida; order Fagales; family Fagaceae; genus Quercus; species Quercus lobata. Next base: position 52,689,320 of record NC_044912.1, on the reverse strand, counting down.
CTAGGTCCTATATTTAAAATATTCGCCTTGTTACTTGTTGATATTGTATTATATTGGTATCCAATGTCCATGACATTGGTAGGAATACATTATCTAGTGTTTCTATTCAAACATTTCTGTCCATGCTCTATGTATCCATTAAGTGCCAATTAAGTTCAAAATGTTGTTATAACACACTAAACTAGTCATTGTGGAGACATTTGAAAAAAAAGTATTTAATTAATCTATGTCAATATTAATTTTTTTCTTAATTACTCTTCCATGTCTTTTACCTGCTTCTCTCTCTCTCTCTCTCTTCATTGCCAAATTGTTTTTCTCATTTCTCCTTTCTCACGTTAAGGTCCAAACAAGTTTTGAAATATTCACATGTGAGTATCGAGTTGGTTAAGTGGTGAAGTTCCACATTGAATAATCATGACAAGAGTGAGTGATTAATATAACATAATTGGACCTAAACTCATTGGCTTAAGCTTTTTGGTTAAATGATGTCATAATATGCTATGTTATCTTACTGATCAATTGGAGTCTCCCCAACAACGAGCAACTGAAGAACCTATTAAACACATTGAAGAATGTTAAGCGTGGGGATTCAAGATGCAACATTAATCAGCACTCACATGCACAAAAAAGGTTTGATGTGGCCCACAAAAGCTATATTCTTACTCTAATTGAGTGATTGCTTTGAAGTTAATAGATTAAAGTTCCATTTTTGTTGGGAAATTGTCTCAACATCCAATTGTGAGTTGGAAAGATAATTGGATTTCTTAGTTAAAGAAGGAAAAATTAAATTGATTATTTTTGGGTTGTCTTGGTGTGGAAAACAAGGTTATTCCTTGAAATGAGATTTTTGCTTGGGAGGTAATGCAAGGGGAGAGACAACAAAATTTGAGTGTTGTTGACAACAAATTTTGTATAGCGCACAAATCAATGAAACTTTGTGAGACTTTAATTAATGTTGCAAAGTGAAGCAAAAAAGAGAGAGAACTCGCAATATGCATAGTAGTGAATAAGGTTTTGTGGTAAGTGCAGTCAAGAAGAAAAATAGTGTGTGAGAGGAAAAAAAAAAACAGTGAGAGTTTTCTTTAGTTGTGAGACATACATATGGTTGATAAATTTCGAATTTTATAATTGATTTTACAATTGTGAATTTTATTTGGAGCATTTCTTGTGGTTTTTTTTCCCTTTAAGGATAAATGGTTTTTTCACGTAAATTCTTGTGTTTGTGTGTGATTGGTATTTTGTCTTGGTAATTTTGGCAATAATATTGAGTAATTGATTAAAATTGTTAATTGATTGTCCTAATTTACACTAGACTAACTTGGAACCCAATCTTTTTTACAAAATAATATACTAAACCTAGAACTAGAAGTCTTCTCTTTATTGAAAAAATGTATGTCATTACTTGAAAGTTTCTAAATGTTGGATAAAGCTGCTTGTTCTTTCTTTTAATGATTTGCTAAATAGCATAATTTTATGAAAAATTTGCTAAATAACACCTGACCGACCAAACTTACTTATTTGACGTCCCACCAGGGCCACCACCAACCCTTCCCCAGTCCCCACCCTTTAAAGAAAAGAAGAAAGTGGGATGAAGGTGGTAATGTGTGAAAGACAATGACAATACAACCATCAAACATATCTTTTTAAAAAATTATAGCATTAAGTGTCTTGTCCGGGTGCTTCTTCTTACTCCTCAAGGCTTAGAGATTGAAAGATTGTTGCATTCTTGCATCCAAATACCCAAAAAAAATTGGTCTTGCTATTTATTTTGTGTGTGTGTGTGTGGAATTGTGGATAATTCAAGAATTTTTGATGATATGAAACAAACCAATACAAAAACACTTAGACTAAGACTTCAGCTATCCCATAACAAGGGCATCTACCCTAACATGACTCCCTATTCAAGATAAAAACAGTGTTGACTGTTGACATTATTCCAACCCAGTTCTACACAGTCTAACACAAAGACACAAGTCTTCAAACTTAACTACGACATCAGACTGAATTTGCTGCTAATCAAACTCAATATATTGTTTTTGCTAACAAACCAATCACAAACCCAAAAACTAGCACACTTTTAAGCAGAAGTAATGAAGGATGGAATGAGATATACCCCTGTTAGAATGGAGAACTTGTTTAGGATAGAGTTGCAGCCACTTCATTTAAACATCATTCTAAACTTGACATCTTTTCTCACACTCTTCACTATACTTTCCTCTGTTTTGAGTTACACAGAGACCATATTGATAGACAGTAGCCCAAATAACTCTGCATAAGGAACTTCTGAGGCTCATTCATTTGATACAAGCAAACCCACATGGGTGCTTATTTGGCCCAAGCAAATGGCCATTGCCAATAATAGGCATTTCTGAGATTACCAGAAATATTAGCAGTACAACATTTAATCATATTTCATACTGACACACCTACCCAAGTATCCTATGCATTTTCTGCCCACTTGGCTGAAATTTCATCAGCAAATGTTACAAAACCAAAGCCGTCAGACAAGTTTTTCTTTCATCCTGAAGCGAAGTGCATCATGATATTAGTTTTCCAAGAAGCCAACAACATATGGGCAAAACCCAAAAAGGACGTGATAAATGCTAGTGTATAACAACTATATACAGCATATGCAATTACAGTATAAAATAGATTTCCATGATGTGCAAATAGCATTGTTAAACAACCATGCAAAACATAGTAATTGCCTATGTAGAACAAGGTCAGGAAGTAGCACCAATTCCCAACTATTGAAATTGGTTACACTACTCTTTGTTTCATAGTAAAATACAGAATTCTAGTTATAATATGTGGCCTGCAATACATGTAAAACAAGAATTCTTAATTGAAATATTAAAAGTAAGCAAGAGTGACAGTTTTATGCTATTTAATTTATGAATTGCTTTTTTTTTTTTCTTTTTTTTAAGAATCAAATTGAATAAACTATTATTAATATGTAAAGTTAGCCAGCTTCGGTTAAAAGTACAGGTAAAATGTGGGAGGGAACCTCCTCCATCCAAACCACTAAATCGCTAACATGTCTAGCAAGTCTATGAGTTACAGAATTCCTTTTTCTTTTAACATGAGTAATTCTAAAATTGAGAAAAGAGTCTACATGTAATCTAATCTCCTCAATGAGATTACCATAGGAAGCTAGGGACTGCTCCTCCGCTTGAATTGCTCTAGTGATGATTTCTGAATCTCCCTTTAGTACTATCGAGCTAAGATTGAGATCTGTTGCAAGCATGATGGCTCTTCTTACAGCTGCTGCCTCCATGTCTGCTACCGTCTGAGGAAGAGGAATGTTCTCTGCTAGTGAGGCAAGCACACCACCCACACTGTCAAGGATCACAGCCCCTAAACCTGCACTGTTTGAATCCTGGAACACTGCGCCATTGTAATTAATCTTCAGGAAGGGAGCTCGTGGAGGAGACCAGGTCACTGCTGTGTGGAGATTGGCCGACTCAGTCGCTGGCTTCATTGGTTGCACCAGGTTGTAATCTTGCAACTGCTGTCGAGCACAGGCAACTATCTGACCGAGTGAAGTGGCTGAATTACCAACTTTGATCTGGTTTCTCCGATGCCACAAAAGCCAAATGATCATGGCGAACAAATCCAGGTCGAGCCCGACCTCTTCAACATGTAGTATGAGCTTTTGGAAGTCATCCCAACGGACAGTGTTCCTGAAACTCCAACCCGTATCAGCTTCCCAAACCTCGTTCAAACACGGACACAGCCACAAGGCATGAACTATGTCCTCTGAATGTGACTTGCAATGATCACAAATTTCTTCCTGTAGCACTTGCCGTTTGACTAAGTTAGTTTTAACAGGGATGGCATTTTTTGCAGCCCTCTACATAAAGTTTCGGACTTTTGGTGGTACCGAGAGACTCCAAATGGTCTTCCATAGCTTCTGTGATGGGGCAGGATTATTGGTATCAGGGTCCAAATTTTCCTTCTCCTTTTATAGTAGATTATATCCTGATTTAACCGTGTAGGTTCCAGATTGTGTATGAGGCCATATCATTTTATCTCTAGCTGAAACATCACCAAGTGAAATGCCCCGAATTAGCTGAACCTCTTCAGGCTTGAACAAAGCTTGCAGCAAGTCCACATCCCAGTTTCGCGTTTGAGCATTGATCAAGGAGTTAACCCTCACTTTTGGAAATTCAATCCCCATTGGATTACTGACCCTTGGTGTAGAAATAGAGGGCAGCCAAGCATCACTCCAAATGCTGATATCCTTCCCATTACCCACTCTCCATCACCCTCCTTTTTTCAAAACCTCCCTACCCTTCAATATGCTATGCCAAGCATATGATCCTTTGGCCGAATCTGGGGCCTCCAAGATAGAACAATTTGGGAAGAACTTTGCTTTGAAAACCCGATAGAAGAGTAATTTTCATTGTGAAGGAGCTGCCAAGCTTGTTTAGCTAGGAGAGAGTCGTTAAACAAGGCCAAGTCTTTGAAACTAGGCTTGTTCAAGGATATATCGGCACCGACAAAACTGGTCTGACCGCACCGCCCCGCCCCGCTCAGAGTTCCACCGAAGGTTTCCAGCACGGTGATCGGCGGTAGATCTTCAATGCTGATGTCGGACTGGTGCGGCCATCGGCACTGAGATGTGCACACTGACGAAGACCGAACCGACCCGAGCATGTTTTATATATATATATATATATGTTAATATGTATAAGAAGAACTGAGGAAGAAGAGGCCTAACATTCTAAGAACTAGAAGAGGACTAACGTTCATCCATGAACAGGGTCGTTCTTATCAAAATTTTTTTTTTGAATTCTTATCCATGAATGTACAGGCCTAACGTCCTTATCAAAAAGAAATTTTAAATTAAAAAGTAAGTTAACTTGTGTGAGGCTGTGAGCTACTTTTCTTAGTTCAAAACGTGTGTAAGGAGGAATAATTTGAGTGGTCTTGTCTAAGTCTGTGTCTCCCAGTCCCAGTTGCATTTTTTGAAAAAAAAATATTAAAAAAATAAAAAAGATGTTGTATGGCCGTATGGGTTAGTGGGTTACTTGCATTTAAAAAAAAAAAAAAGTTAGTCATTCTCTTGCCACTTGCATTTTTTGAAAAAATAAAAATAAAAAATAAAAAATGTGCCTGACAGTGTTTGAGTCAGTTACTGTGCAATTTTTTTTTTTCTCTTTTGATCTCAGCCACATAAGTATTTTCTCTTGAGTTGTTTCCTACTGAGCTACTCTCATTAGTCATTTCTCCTCTTTCCTCTCATATATCCTTTTCATTCTTTAGACTTCTACACTTTAAGTCATTGTATAAGGTTTTTTTTCTTGTTTTCTCACGGCCGCACACCGTACCCAGTTGTCTAACACTCTAACTTGTCTCTCTCTCTTTTTTAGACTTTTGCTCTTAGTCTCTAAGACTCCACTCCCTCCATCACTCAGCTCAGTCAGACTCAAATAGATGGTTTGTAATGGGTTTTAATATTTGGATTTGTGATGGGTTTTGAATCTTTTGATATTTAGATTTGATCTAAGTTTTGATTTGTGGTTTGAATCCTTGAGTTTTCTGGGTTTAATTTTGTATTTAGAATTTAGATATCTCTTCCTCTCTGTGATGTGATAGATAGGTGGACACCAACCACTGCACCGACTGGAACCGCCACCGAGGTTGCCGGAGAACCGTTCCTTAGGCACGGAGGTGGCTTGGGTTTTTAGGAAACCGAAGATTCCGGTGCGGTGCAAAAACGGCCACAAAAACCGGCCGCACTGCACCGTGTACAACCCTATTTGAAACCCATGCCCCCCTCCCTTTTCGGTTTACACATAGTGCTCCACTTTACCCAATGGATCTTACGTCTATCTCCTCTTTGGCCCTACCAAAATTTTCTAATAAGACCCTCTATTTCATCACATAATCCCACCAGAAGTTTGAAGCAAGTCATAGTGTAGGTGGGAATGGCTTGAACAACGGTTTTAATGAGGACTTCCCTCCCGACTTGAGAGAGCAATTTTTTCCCCCACCCTTGGAGCTTTTTCCATACTCTCTCCTTGATATATTCAAAACTTGCTTTCTTCCTTCTCCCAATCAAAGAGGGCAACCCCAAATACTTTTCATAGCTTCAAATTTTCGGAACTCCTAGGCCATTCTTGATGTATTGCTTTCTCTCCAGAGTGGTGGACTTGCTAAAGAAAATGGTGGTTTTGCTTTTATTTATGTGCTGCCCTGAGTATTTGCTATAGGTATCCAAAAGTTCCAAGACTTCGTCACATTCTTGAGGAGTAGATTTGCAAAATAACAAGCTATCATCTGCAAAGAAAATATGGGTTAGTTTGGGGCCATTTTTGCAAAGTGAGTAGCCATGTAGTTCTCCTTGGCTAACTGCTTGTGAAATGAGACCATGCAGTCCCTCAGTGCACAACAAGAATAGGAAAGGAGAGAGGGGATCTCCTTGCCTAATTCCTTGGGTTGGCTTGATCATGCCTTTGGGCTCACCATTCACCAATACGGAATAGTATACTGTTTTTACACCCACCATCATCAACTAGATCCACCTTTCTATAAAACCCATCCGCCTCATAACTGCTTCCAAGAAATACCATTCCACTTTGTCATACGCCTTACTCATGTCTAACTTAACCGCCATATATCCCTCCTTTTTAGATTTGTGATTCTACATGCTATGTAGACTCTCAAAAGCAACCAAAACATTATCAGAGATAAGACGACTCTTTGTAAAGTCACTTTGATGTTCCATTATGAGAGTAGGTAAAACTTTCTTCAACCTATTAGCCAGTACTTTAGAAAAAATCTTATACAGTACGTTGCAAAGGCTTATAGGTCTAAATTCAGAAACTAACTCTGGGTTTTTTACTTTGGGGATTAGGGAGATAAAAGTATGGTTCAAATGACACGAGAACATGGCTGTATTAAGGAATTGTAAGACAGTGGTTGTTACCTCATCACCAACCAGTGGCCAAAAGTGTTGGAAAAAGATTGGGGGCATTCCATCCGAGCCCGGTGCCTTGAGAGGGGCCATCTGCTTCACTGCTTCATGTACTTCCCAAGCCTTGAAATTAGTTGATAGCTTCTCATTCATTTGTGCACTAACCTGAGTTTCAATGGTCAGCAAAACTTCTTTAGGAAACATGGGATTAGCTGAGGTGAAAAGTTCTTTGTAATATTGGATAATGATGTCTGCCACTTCCTCATTGTTTACACTCCATTGCCCATTTGGATTTCTAAGCTTGTGAATGTAATTTTTTCGGTACCTGTTGGTTGCTTTACTGTGAAAAAACCGTGTGTTACGGTCTCCTTGTATTGCCCATTGAGTTTTGGAACATTGCAGCCACATTCGGTTCTCTCTATCCAAGAGAATTTCAATTTCACTCTTCAATTCCCTCACCCGAGTGTCCAGCCCCAACTCCATTGCAATCCTTTCGGCCTCAGCTAGTTGTCTTCTCTTTTTTTCCAATTCATTCCTCACATTACTGAACTTCTCACGGCTCCACTTTGTGAGTTCGACACCACACTTCTCAATTTTCCCAAGGATCCGATTGTTGGAAAAATTAGATTCACTAGATAGCCACATGGCTTCAACAGTATTAGAGCAACCTTTGTCGGACAACCACATCTCCTCAAATCTGAAAATTTTCTTCTTACGAGCCACCTCCAAATCTGTGAGAGTGATTAAGAGAGGGCGGTGATCAGATGAATCTGAGTGAAGGTGATGAACTCGTGCCCCTACAAATCTTGTGAGCCACTCATAATTGGCTAACCCCCGATCAAGTCTTTCCCACACCGAATGTCCCGTTGCATAATGCTTGCTCCATGTAAATTGAGGTCCTACAAAGCCAAGATCAAGAAACCCACATTTGTCAACAACATCTTGGAAAAGCTGCATTTGGGATTGTGATCTCATGCTTCCTCCATGCTTTTCATTGCTCCTCAAAATCTCGTTAAAATCTCCTACACAAAGCCAAGGGAGGTTAAAATGGGAATTTAAGGCTGTGTTTGTTTTGGGTGTAAATGATTTTCAGAAATGCTTTTCCGGAAAAGTGGATGTTTGGCTGTTACTGAAAATTCGGTCAAACTAAAAATGTTTTCAGTTTGACCATAAAATAAGGCTGAAAGGGCGGAAAATAATTTCCGTTCTCATTTTCACTTCAAATCACTTTCGCCCCAGGAAAATAGAAGAGAGAGAGAGAGACATCAAGGAAGAGAGACATCAAGGAAGAGAGATTGCACCAGCACCCCAGCACCGGCGAAGGCGAGATCGATCCACATCCAAGAGCTCCAATGAACCCAGAAAACCCAAGACCGAGCTTGTTCGTCGAGCAATGCCCAAAGAGAGAGAGAGAGCGAGAGAAGGAAGGACTCAGATGCGCAAACACAAAGAGAGAGAGAGAGAGATTGCGGCGTAGAACCCATTCCTCAGATTGCGTACCCAGAAATCGTCAAACCCATTCGTCACCGATCGTCGCGAACCCAGAAATCGTCACACCATTCGTCAAACCCGAGATCGTCCCTCCGAATCGCCGATCTGCTTGCTCTGGGTTAATCTTCCTCTGGGTCGATCTTCCTCTGGGTCGATCTCGTTGCCAATCCGCTTGCTCTCTTTGATCTCTAATTTTCTTCTTGTTGTGGTGGTGGCATGGGTGGTTCTTGTTTTGTTGTTCTCCGATTTTGGGTTGTTCTTTGATTTGATGATTTTTTTTTTGTTGGGTATTGAGAATTTGGGTTTTGTTGGATTTGATGATATATTTGTTTGGAAGCTGAGAAAATGTGAGAAACATGATAAAAATGAGTTTTCTAGAGCATTTTCAAGAATACAACCAAACACCAGAAAATATTTTCCAAATTTTTTTTGGAATGCAACCAAGCACTTGAAAATATTTTCATTTCATGAAAATAGCATTTCCGGAAAATATTTATTTTCCAGAAAATATTTTACGGGAACCAAACACAGCCTAAATGTCTTAACTTCACCCAAGCTTCATGCCTTAAATGTGTTACCGGTTCCCCATAAAAACCCGTAAATCTCCATGCATCCTCCTTTCCTTTGTTAATAATTGAATCAATATGGTTTTTGGAGAAATTTTCCACTGTAACATCAATAGAATTTTTCCAAAACAACACTAAACCTCCTCCCCTATTTCCTCGGGGAACAACAAACACTTGATCAAATTCCAATTTCCGTTTAATATCTTTTAGCCTTGCTTCATCTGACCATGTCTCAGCTAAAAACATGACAGAAGGATCCTTTGCCCGAACAAAAACACCAAGCTCCTTCTTTGTATGTAGGTTCCCAAGCCCACGGCAGTTCCACACTAGGCAACTCATTGCTCCTAGCGGGGCTGAGCATCAACCTCCACCATTTGAATAGAAAATTAAGCATCATTCTTCAAAACCTGTTTCTTGCTGCAAGGTAAATCGGAATGATCATCAATTGTTGAGAAGTTTCATTTGCATGGACCTGAGAACTCTGCCTGAGTTGTTTGCTTTGTCACTTTGCCTCTGTCCAACCTAGTCCATGTGCTTGTTTTTTTTGTTACCCTAGCCACTTCATGCTCCTCACATGACTTAGGGTTTGGGGTGAATGCATTGGCATTAGGGTTTGTATGAGCTGCCTCCCTTTCTTGATTGCTATTGGTGGAATTAATCGGATCATTAATTGGATTAATTCCATTTTGTGCCGTTGGGAGTAATGACCTCTTATCATTAGATTTTTCGGGATCATTAATCCCTATTATTTCTGCATTTAATTGGTCTGGGTTTTGTGGGGAATTAATGGGGTCTTGAAATTTAATTCCCCTATAACCATTTTCTGAATAATGAGGAGCATTTATGTTAACAGTTTTCCCCCTTAATTGAGCATTTACTTCCCTATCCACTGATTCCAGATTTTTCACCACCATGGGCTCCTCCCTAACACGTGGGTCAGCATTGGTTTCGCCGCCTTCCTTTGGTCTGGCTTCTATTGGTTGCGATTTAGGGGCTGTGCATTTCTGACTATAAAATCTCGGGATGGCCAGCACACTTCATTTTGACGGGAAAAATGGTGGAGCATGTAGTGATGGCCCAAATTGTTTTTGTGTTTCTGCTAAACTACCTTCGCTATCCAACCAAATTCACAAGCACAATCTGAATGATTCATTCTACCACACCAATAGCAAATATTGGGAAGGCGCTCATATTTGAAAGTTACCCAGGATTTTTTGCCATTCTCCATAGACACCACTCTACCATGACAAAGGGGTAAGGATATGTCCATCTCCACTTGAATCCTCATAAAATTACCCCCCTTCGTTTCAGCTGGATCGTTAGAGTGAATCACTTGTCCAACAACTTCACAGATTTTCTCTGCTGCCTTAACATTCATGAACTTGTAGGGGAGTCCATGGACCTGAACCCAAAAACAGTTCTTCTCAAATTTTAGTTCTTCCAAGGCAATGTTCTTGTCGTATTTCTGCATCATTACCAAGTGCTTATAAAAGCACCATGGTTCGGTATTGAGGACCTTCTCTACTTCAGTAGCACATGATCTCCCAAGTTTTTAATCTTGAATCCACTTCTTGAACGCCACAATGGAGTGAACATTTTTGCAATGGCCTCAATGTTAAGAGCCCTTTTTCTGAGAAACTTAGCTGCGATAATATGTTCTTTTGAGATGAATTCCTCTTCTAATTGACATCCTGGTCCTTCTCTCTCCGACAATGATAATTTCATCCAACTCTGTGATAATTCCTCCATTATCTAAAATTGTTCTAGGCAGTAGAAAAATTAAAGAAAGAAAAAAGTGTTTCCCTATTCCCATGAAGAAAACCCAACTAGCCACCAAACTAACATTGTTAGTACGTGGAGAACAAAGAGCCTTCGTAGAAGGTACGGCTATTCTACTGCCTAAGAAGAGTGTGGGGAACTTTCTTAGTTGCAAAGAAACTTCTATTTCTACTTAATTTATGAATTACTTGAGAAGGAATAATGGAGACCTGTAATTTGCTTTTATTAAAAAAATGTTACAATATAATTGGCACCTTAGACTTTAAAACATTAAATTCATCTAGCATTTTAGCAGCCTTGTGAAGAACCAAATGCAAGTTGTATTAAAACTAGTTGTATATTCAACAAGAAGCACATTCAAGCCCACAACTGTCAGTATTTATAGCCTATCCATAGCCATGGTTTTAAAACCTGGACTGTTTAATGAACTATAAAAGGAAGAGGTTCAAGGTTTTTGAGGTTCGACCAAGGTTCGATCGAGGGCAGACAGTTATGATATCATAATTAGTTTAATAATTAATTAATATGAGATTAAATAAAATAATTATGAAAATGTTAACAATCTTAACAAAAACAATATTTAAAGATGTTAAGAGTATATCTTGATTAAAGATTAGATGATATTTCTCATAATTTACTACAAAGATTAAATAAATATCCTCTAATTATTTAAAATATTCAATTAAATTTTTAATATACTAATATAATTAGCCAAAACTAATGCATTTAAAGTTTATTTCATTCATTTGTACCACACATAGTTGAAACGATAGGTAATGAAAAAATTTTATTAATAAAAACCTAGCGAACCCGAGTACATTACATCGTATTATATTTATATACATTCAAAGGCCTTAAAAAAAGGATTAATTTCCCAACAACAAATGTCTTAGGGAAATTAATCCAAATGAACAAGAAGGTAAAAATGCAAACCTATATTAATCTAAAAAAATGCAAACCAAAGGTGGGTTTACATACAAAATATTATGTTGTATGTGGTTCTTCCGCTATCTTTGTGGAAATCCAGAATTACCATGTTTTAACACGTGGAAGAATCCTGATGTTAATTCATATAGAAAGTGAATCACATACATTTATTTGACCATTATTCCCAGCGGTGATATTTGAGATCGTCCAACAAGCTTTTTTTTTTTTTTTTGGTGTGATTTTGTGTAAGAAGTTGATAGAAAAGAAGTTGTCAATTACAAACTGGAAAATACATAGCAAAGTTTCTTTGTTGCCATGTATAGGGAAGAAACACAGCACTTTCAGTCAAAATGTATACGTGAGAGAGAGAGAGAGAGAGAGAGAGAGAGAGAGAGAGAGAGAGAGAGGGCAATATGGCTTGTTTATTAATTAATATGGTCTTCTAATACATGCTTATCAAAGAAAAAAAGTTATTTTCTTGCTTATCCTAGTTCAACAACAAGAATCTAAACGGCATGTATAGGCAACAGAGCAAGTCTCCACCATTATTACAGATCACATATTCAAAGTAATACTAAAAAGAGGAGACACAATTATGTAGAGAAAAGGGCCAAAAATAGAAGTTACAATTCAAGAAGTGAGGTAAATAACATTGTATACAAACAAGAAAGTCATAATTTCAAGAAACTATTTTAAGAATTGTTGGCATTTGTCCTGATGAGAGAGTCCAAGAATTTCTTCACCAAAAAGACAACTCAAATAGACTTGGTCATTGGGAACCTTCACCAACCATAAGTGAAGCCAATAGCAATTCATCTGGCCCCATAAAAGAAATGTGGGAAAAGAGAATGTAATGATGATGATAAACTTCTGCAATAAACTGCAAACTTGTTCTAACAATTGACACAATAAGCTATAATAAAAAAGGCTACTCTTTTCTAGTTTACAGGTGCTATGCATATGGGAGGAGAATCAGCAGAAACTGTTAAAGGCCCGTTTGGAAACAACTTATTTGGTTGAAACTAAAAACTTTTTGTTGAAAGTACTGTAGAAAAAGCTAAAAGCTAGCTGAATAGTATAGTGGAACTTATAAATAATACCAAAAAGTGCAATGGGATCTATGAATAGTAGCAGAAGTAAGCAAAAAACTTTAATAAGCTGTGGGTTTCAACACTTCCCAAACATACTCTAAAGAGCCTAAAGTATCCGTATGTTCATCATTTGCAGGGACAGCTTAATAGATAAAGAAAGTGAGTAGTTGCAGCACTACTCTAAAAAATCATATTATATTTTACCAAGATAGAGAGAGGGAAACAAGGCAAGCAACTTCCAGAAGGAAGTTCAGAAAAATCTACTATAGAATTATAAGAGGTTAATAGAAAGAAAGTTAAGAAACTCGTATCAAATCCTATCCAAAGCTTAGAAAAAGAAAAAGAAATAATAAACACTAAATAGCTCTTGACACATAAATTCTGGATTTCCATAAAGAAAACATAGAAGATGTCCACATTTGATTAGAGTGGATATTATTTTTCTTACATGATTTGTAAACTATCTTGCAGATTTTATTAAGTCACATATAAATAAATATGGAATCTGTGAACTATTAGAAAAGAAGATATGAGGGTTTTGTCCACAGACTACCAGACCTTACTGTCTTCCTTGAGACTTCTTTCAAAATTTTCATTCCATTATTTTTTTATTCAATTTTAAATTAAAAAAGCAAAAAAAATTGAAAGGAATGAATGTAAAGAGTACCCAGTTGGGCACTTCACAATTCCCATTATTTCATTAGTATTTATTAAAGGCAGAGAGAGAGAGGGAGAGAGAGAGAGAGAGAGAGAGAGAGATGAGAGACTCATGACACTTCTGAAAAAATTACAAATGAACAACTAGTCAAGCCATTCTATATGCCATATCTTGCCACAAGTATTTTCCAACCAGTAACAACAATAACACAAGAATTCTTATAATTCATAAAATGCAATAGAAGAATATTTAATGGAACAATAAGTTAATAGTCTTTTGTACATTGTAAGCATATACTTTCATAGATCACTGTAAATGTAAAAAAAAATTTCCCATTGCTATCAAGATTTGAATTACAGGTTTCTCTATTTAGAATTCAATCCCCATTTAATTTCCAACATTGAAGAGCCATTGTGATTATATAGCCTTGGATTTAACAGTTTTAACTTGAAAATGCATGATTTTGTACACAATACA
>NC_044912.1:52641453-52674409 GCF_001633185.2 Quercus lobata | reverse complement strand
GGCAATTATTAGCAAAGAGACAATTTCTTATGTTTATGAACATAACATCTCTGATAGACCAATGCATTCTTAAAGTAGAGAATTCCAGGGGCAGTTGGAGAGATCTCACCCGAGAAGCAGTATTGGGTTGGGTAAGGGCTGGTTGTGTGGTCGCGGTTGTACTAGGATTTTTTTTTTTTTTTTTTTTTTTTTTTTTTTGGGTACTAGGCTACTGAATGGAAGTTTCAGGTTGTGGGTTGAAAGTTCAGTTTGGTATGGACAGTGGGGTTTGGGTTAGATAGTGGATGGGTTGTGGGCATAGGCTTATGAGATAGGATTTGGGCTATGGACTTTGGGTTTCAAGTTGTGTTGGTGCAATCATGTTGGCCCTTTTTCATCTTGCTTACCCGTAGTTTAAAACTTAACACTTCGCCTACCTGTATTTAGCTCCGTTTGGTCTCAGTTACCCACCTTTGGGTTTTTCATTAAAAAACAACTTTTACCTCCAAAACATAACATAACATGAATAAAAAGGTTAGAGTTTGAACTTTTTTCAAAAACCAAAAATGAACATTACTTATAAAATTCCAAACAATTACAAATCAAATTGTGTGAAAGAGCTTGGGCAGGGAAGTTGAATTTACTGTTTGGAAGATCTCCATGCCATAGTAGAAAATGGCATACTTGGAAATGTTGCAGAAGAAAAAAAAAGTGGGAAAGAATGCTTAAAAAATGAAAGAAACAAAGACGGGCATGTCTTTAAAAACACTTGAAGTTACAATTCATTTGCAGGAGCAAATGATACAAAAATTCAAAACATAATAGGAAAGGATGTTCCTGCAAATGACACAAAAATTCAAAACATAATTGGAAAGGATGTTGAACCACATAGTTGTTGGTATTGAACAAAATCCATCTCCTTTCATTGGTTCATCAATTTTGGCTTTTGGCCTTTTCTAGTAGAGTTAATCTTGTTAATCTTTGAATGCAGATTTGAAACTTTCAACATTTTCTGCCCGTTGTTCTTTCCCAGACATTTTAAACACAAAATCAAAAATCAAACAAGACAACCTAATCCTAACTTCAACTACTTATCGCATTCAAAACTCCCAAATTCTTTATTAGATTGTTACACAACACCACAAATCTAATCCTCTCTTTGTTGTCCTCTCTCTCACATTCATCTACAACCAATGCAACCACCATCAAAAGCCACCACCACCACTGATCACCCCACAATCCACAACCATTGCAAGCCATAAGCCACAACACCACCAAAATTAGATCAACCACCATAAGCAAGCCAAAATCAGATCAAACCCACAGCCTAAAAGCAAAAAAAAAAAACCCATAAAAATGGTGTAGTCCGATTGACCTCCTCAACTCTAGGTGTTGTTGGTTCTTCATCTGATCAACCTCCATAACACTGGGTTAGCTGGATTTTTGCTATAATGCTCAATTGGTCTACTCAACGCCACAAAGAGAGAAGAGAGGAGAAAGAGAAATCATAGATTTCAGTTTGAGAGAGAGAAAGAAAGGGATGATGGGAGTTTGAGAGAGAGATGATGGGATGGGAGTTTGAGAGACCATGAGAGTCTGAGACTCTGAGAGAGAGGATGAAGCATATGAAAATTGATACCAGGTTTATCTTTTTAGTTTCTTTTCGAAATCCCCCTTTTGATCTTGTTTCTTTGTATATTTTTGTTATTTTTATGTTTTGGAGGGGAGAGACAAAATATAAGTAAAAATACTTATTTAACCATGTTTTTAACTGAGGTAGGTAACAGAGACCAAACAGAGTTAAACACAAGTAGGCAAAGTGTTAAGTTTTAAACCACAGGTAGGTAAGGTGAAAATGAGTCAAACCACAAGTGAGTTTATTGTAATTTGCCCCAAAAAAAGAGAGAAAGGAATACAAGAAGCCTCACAAGAATACCACAAAGACAAACATCAAGACCCATCAGGAATTTAACTATTTAAGGGAGGAGATTCAACTAGACAACCATATTTGCGTGGAAGATAGATAGGAAAAAGCAAGAATGAAAATAGAATATAAACCCTTTAAACTGATGAAAGAGCAAACAATAAATTACTGAAGGAAAAAAAAAAAAAAAAATCTAAGATGAACACAAATCAAAATAAGGGAGACATCATTTTTTCATGTCCAACCAAAGTGACTCAGTGTAAAATGTGCTCCCCCCTAGATCGAGGGTTTTACATGGAGTCGCCACTTATTTAATTTAAAAAGGAAAAACAAGAAAACCTTTAATGAAAAATACTTCTGTTGTATTAATGTATATGACAATTTACATCGAATTTTGTAACAAAAATTTACAATGCTTTTTGTCCTAGGTACAATCTAAGAAAAGTAAATTACATTGCTTTATTTCCTAGTTACATTCTAAAAAAGGTAAAATTGTATATACAAAAAAAATTGTCTAGAACCCTTGATCTTGGTTCGGAGGCTAATTTACGAGATGGGAAGGGATTAAGCACCCATCTCGCCCGGTAAAACCGGTCTCCTAGGTTAAGGTGGCCAATGTCATGTCATGTCAAACAAATACAAAGAATATGTCATATAAACATGTGATTTGCAAGAAGTGTAAATAAATATATGCTAGAGGAATTTGACATGAAGAGAAATAAAATAAAATAAAACTTGTTAGATAACAAAAAAATGAAGGTAATGGCATGTTCATCCAAGAGATCAATATAAATAAAGAATTCCTAGCCTAGACATGTTCATCTAAGCATGTGAGGGAAAACAAAATTGTCATGTGATTTGACATCAACATAATTGCAAAGAGAAGCAAATAAAAATACAACCTTTAAGCATATTTGATCATCCAAGCAATTATGAAGAGAAGTAAAAGAAAAACCCTAGACATGTTTATCTAGGCAAAATCAAAATACTTTGACATGTTTGTTCAAGCATTTAAAAATGTAAAACAATTACCTAGACATGTTCATCTAAGTATTAAAGAGAAAGTTGTGTTTTAGCCTAGAAGTGCTCATCTAAGCATTCAAAAGAAAATTGTGTATTGGCCTAGAAATGTTCAACTAAGCATGTAAGAGAAAACCAAATAAAACATAGGCATGTTCATCCAAGCATAGCATAAAAGAAGTGAATAATGATTTGTAAGCATTTATTCTAGCATGTATAAAGAATAAAAAAAAAGTTAACTACTTACCAGCATAAATTAAAAGGGGAAATGATCATCTAAAGGGCTAAGGAGAAAGCAATGAAGTACTCAACTACAACCAAAGTAAGAACAATGGTTGCTCAATAGCTTTTTTTCTGCTTTCTCACTAGCTCTCTAGAGGGAATTCGGGGTCCAAAGAATGGAAGAGGTCCTCTCTATTTATAGGGGAAGGGATGGCTTAGCTTTAAAGCTAAGTTATTAGCTTTCTTCTGAAACTAAGGGAGGAGATAACCTGTTTAAATGAGCTAGGGACGGATTTGGTGTTGATCCCCATTCAAATTTTGAAATGATTCTGCACCTGCTTCGTATTTTTGCTCCAATTTTCCGCTCAAAATTCCAATTGATTCAAGATGGGTTTTTTTTGAAAGGAAATTCAATTATCTACAACTTTTTCAGAAATAGAGAAAGCCAAATTTTAAAGTTATCCATGCCAAAAATGTGTTTCAAATTGCTGCTGAAAATAGTAACGTCTTTTGAGCATTTTTGAATTTTTTCATAGGCTGTATCTGTTTCTTTACCCATTTTATTTTTCAAAAATATTTCTTCTGAAGCAAAGGGAAAGGATAAGTCTATTAGATAGGCTTGAACAGATTTGACGTTGAACTCACTTGAAATTTTGAGAGAAAATTGAAGATAATGCTGAATTTGTGTTGTCTTCTGCACCTGTTTCGTATTTTGGCCATAACTTGCTGCTCAAAATTCCAATTGATTCGCGATTGATGTTTTTTGAAAGGAAATTTAATTCTCTACAACTTTTATAGAAATAGAGAAATCCAAATTTCAATTTTTCTCTGACCAAAAATGCGATTCAAGTTACTGCTGAAGATAATGACGTTTTTTGAGCATTTTTCCTTTTTCTTTTTTTTTGAATTTTTCATGTATCATATCTCTGGAATTTTTTTTAAAAGAGCAGATAAGATGCCATAAAAAAAAAAATTTTATTATTTTCTTAAAAAAATGAAATAAATGAAATCCATTCAAAAATCACACTTGATTAATTTTAAATTAATTCTTGTGAGAACCAATCAAAATGAAGTGTTTAGAACATGACGCGATCAGGCCCATCGTGTAGGCAAGCCATGATCATTGAAAATTGTTTGTATGATAACTTTTGATCAGGTGATCCGATCAAAACCCATGACATACCATTATGATCTGTAGAATATCAAGATTTGTTTTGTATCACAAATCTGAAGATCTACCGGTTAGTTAAATGCAAGTTGTAAAATGGGGTGTCTACACTCAGCATAATCAACTTGATCTTTTAGTTTAAGTGAGCATTTGGATCACGTCCACATTTGGATGTTTTGCATTTCAGCCCCCCTTTTTTTTTACATGAATAGTGTACCAAGTTATATGAACAGTAACCCACGTGTGAACAGTAACTTTTTATTAATTTTTTATTATTTTTAATTTTTAATTTTCAGTAAAATAAGCGATATTCAAACGTACCTAAAAAGACTTTTCTCTATAGAAAACTTCAAGAATGAATTAAGAATAAACAATAAAGGGGATTTGGTGGGCCATCTAGAAAAATTCTTTTTAAATAAATTAGACACATCAAGAAATATGTATCAAATCAATGGTTAAAGGTAAACATGATTTATTAATAGGAAAATGCTAACGAGTGCGCTTAGGGCACTCATTAATAATCTATTTAAAGAAAATTTTTATGGGAAATGAAAAAAAAAAGTAATTAATATTTTGACAACTTTTTTCATTTCCCATAAAAGTGATATCAAAACTTTCTTAAAATTGATTATTAATAAGTACCCTAAGGACACTCGTTAACATAACCCTTATTAATAAATCAATTCCAACCCTTTGCACTAACCGTAGAGCTGGAATCCATAAACCTAAAAATGTGTAGTGCCATTAGCACTTTAACAGCCTGCAGAGCCTTTATTGAACCTGCAACAATAATTCTGGTTCAATAAGACTGCTAGAAGAACAAAAGTATCATCCACTCCAGGAAAATCAAAGACCAAAGCACTCACATATAAGAATTGACTCCTAAATCCTAATAGTAAGAATTTCAACAGCACTAGTTGCTGCTCTCCTGTGATCCATCCATATCATCTTCCAAAAACAAATCAATAGGGAGCCAAAACGCAGGCCAACTAGTCCCATGAATTTAATTTGTAAAAGATATTAGAGACAAAAAGAAAAGGCACCATAGAGTTGACTCTAAAACCTAACATCATAAAGTTGACACTAAAGCCTAAAATCCAAATATTCAAGAAATAAAAGGGGGTGTTACAAAAGATCCATGAGTCATACAAGAAACACAAGAATTGTGGCTATCACATACTCATCATCTAAGGCCATAGGACATGTAATTTGTATATAAACAAGAACGCTAAATGGATCCACCCTTTGGAAATGTGTCAACCATGCGTTTTTTTGCATATCTTTCAACCCACCATATATATTTAAACTAACAACTTTATGCTAGGAACTTATAGATGAACAGTAGTGTATACCTCAACCCTTCTATATAAAGATCAAGACTTCTTATAATACTAAATTTTGTTAGACATGTCAAGTAAAACCAATGACCAATCAATTAACAAGCAAATGCTTTACTACTGAGCTATTGAGGAACAATGAGAGATTAGATATCATAGATTTCAATTCCTATTCTCAACACATGAACAATATGAGCTTGAAGTTTCTCAGAGTAACAAGTATTGTGTTGGATAACAGATTGACATTAAACGTTCAGCAGTCTTTTATTTCTCAATTTGATAACAAGTATTATGATTGATAACAGGTATTATGATGTTTTTCATAGTAATAAAGATTCAAGTGTAACATAACCCTGCATGATGTAATTTTACAAACATAAATTTCAAATACGGCATGACTGTCAGAACCTGGTAAAAACATTTCTTCGTGAGGTATAAAATGAATGCAACCCCACAAATTTTCTATAGTTTATATTGTATTAGAAAATTCCAAATCACTAAATTCTAGCAGAACTATCGTTCCATAGGTTTTAAATAAAAAACAAATCAATAAGGCCCAGTAATCTAATAAATTCAGAAAAAATTGGTGATCAACAAGTCAGTCACCTAACTTCATCTCACATTTACAATAAATAATTAGAATACTAACTTTTTCCGCATGTTGATTTTTGTAAAAGCAAGGAACAACAAAAGAAAAGGCAGTGGTCCATAAATAATAAATAAAAAAATAAAAAACAAAAGAAAACGCAGTGTAAGTTCATCAAAAAAGGAAAACGCAGTGTAAAACTAGACCCAAATCCTCCTGCGTTTTCATGGCAATTTCCTGGCATCTTCCTTCATCCAAAAAGCCAAAGTCAAGTTTACACTGCTTTGGAAAATTTGCACTAGAGTGAGAAAAAAGACGAAGAGAGAGAAATCGGAAAGCCAAAAAAAGAAAAAAAGAAAAAAAAACTAGAGTGAGAGAGAAAAATCAGAAAGAAACAACCGATTCTTGCTCGTTTGCTCTTGATTCGATTTGTGTGTTGCAACCATGTCTCCTTCTTTATCGACCCCAACATATGAATATGATGTTTTCGTTAGTTTTCGTGGAGCAGATACCCGCACAAGCTTCACCGCCCATCTCTTGGCCGCTTTAGACCGTAAAAGTATTCGTGTCTATAAAGATGACATAAACCTCCCAAGAGGGGAAGAGATTGGGCCTGAGTTGTTGAAGGCAATTGAAACATCAAAGATTGCAGTTGTGGTGTTTTCTAAAAACTATGCTACTTCGGATTGGTGTCTGGACGAGCTGGTGAAGATCATGGAATGCAAAAGTGTGTTAAATCAAAGGGTGCTGCCTATTTTCTACGATGTAACTGAATCCGAGGTGGTAGAACAGAAGGGGAATTTTGCAGAGTCTCTTTCCAATGGCCCTGAAGAAAAGGTGGAGAGTTGGACGGCTGCTTTGACTGAAGTTGCAAACTTGGCTGGCTTTCGTTTGGAACCATCTCGGTATGATGTCCATATTTTGATGATATTATTGAAATTATAATTTTGAGTTATTAAGAGTTCCTTCTCTAGAATCTGATGATCAAAAAATTTTAAATCATAGAATTAGATGTTCTATGGATATTAAATTTGATAATACGTTAGATAAGAAAAATTAAATTGGTTAGTTTTGAAGTATTTTCGTTGATGGAATAAAATTTCGAGGAATATCCAATTAGGGTTTATGGTGTTATTTCATAACTCAGTTTCTGTTTATTCAACATCAGTTGATGTGATGATCACAAAATTCAATTATATAAAATAATAATAATAAGAATAATTTTGTGGGTTCAATTAATTGCAGTCCAGAGCCAGAGTTTATAGAGGAAATTGTTGAAGTCATTTGGAAAAGAGTAAAAGGGGAATCATCCACCGTTCAATCCCGTCGTCAGATTGATAATCCCAGTGCCGGTGACGGTGAAGACTCTTCAATAATCATCTCGCAAAATGATGCTTTATCTGTTCAAAATGCTATTGCTGAGTGGAGTCGTCTTTTTTTTTTTTGTGGGCCAGTTAGCCTTATATACGATCACGCAAATGCGAGGGAGTGTTCTGTATCGTAAGTTAAACAGGACTATTTTAGTCGGAAGCGGGGCCCTTTGAAGTTACTTTTTGAATCTGACGAAAAGACTTTCTAGTTTTTTTATTTATTTAAAATCTCAGACGTTGCGTGCGGAGCAGTAAGACTTTAAAGAGTCACAAGTCTGAAGTCTGAAGTCTTCAGCAGCTACAAGCCGAATATTGCCTTCAACTCCATTGCCAAGTAAGGATTGCAAGTGAAACCTATTCCTCCCCCAGTCGATTTTTCCCATTCGGCTCCTTCCCTGCTTTACTCATTTTAGCTGTTACATTTATGTTTTTGTTGTTGTTGTTGTTGTTGTTGTTTTTTTATTTTTTATTTTTTTTGTTTATATATATATATATATATATATATATGTAATTCGATAATTACAATAAGTAAAGAAAATTTGAATTCTGAACATGGAAATGTACCATTTGTTGAGAGAACGTACACTTTTTTAAATATGATTGCATAATTGATGTTTCAATAGAGGAATTTTTTCTTATTTTGTTATTACTATCTAGAAGTAGATAACTCTTGGATTCATCCCATCTCTCCTTTTATGAAACTATGCAATACTTCAACCTATGTGCTATTTTCTTTACTCTATAGTCTATACTTTATAGTTATCATATCACATTGACTTCTTCCATGCTAATAAGTGAAAGATGTGGAAGCTATTAACAGTACATTATAATCTTTAGTAAAAGTTAGAACATCTGAACACAATCAGCATTTGATATTCTTACAACAAGGACATTAAAAAATGGAGCATGGATAATCAGATAGCTATCATTCACTCCAGAGTATTCTGCAGGAATTGGAGATAATATAGCAATCTGGTAATAAAAAGAATGGTGTCCTCTGGCAAACAATTAAAATCATAACAGACTAAAATAAATAAAGATAGGCAGAACCCACTGTGGGAGGGAATCATGAAGCAACAAAACAGATATATAAGTCTGTTCTTCCATTAAACAAGTAAGCCATACAATACTGAAATAACAGACTGAGGTGGTGTCAACAAGCCCTCATAATCTCCCAATAAGTGCAAGCTGGTAACTAACTCCTTGGGACGCTTTCCCAGAACCTGTTTTTCTATCCTTTGATTGGTAGGGCTCACTTTCATCAATAAGTTCACATTTCTCTTCCTCGATACTATTAGCAACCTCAAGTATCGGAATATAGACAATAAAATGCACAAAAACATACCTAGGCAAGGCACAGGACCCTTACAGGGATGCCTTTCCTAAAAAGAAGTAAGATGGAGGCAGATCATGTAAATATCTAGAAAAAAAAAAAAAAAAAAAAAGTTATGTAGAACCACGGGAATCTTTTTCTTCCTCAGATACAATTACATTCTAGTTTCTGACTCTACCTTACAAATATATTAAATGCTTTGATTCATGGAAACAGACACGAGTGATGTATTTCAACAATAAACATTGGTATTGCACTTGGCAAAACCTGAATTTCCAGACAATGAATCCAGTATATACGTGTCTTTGTTAAGTTAAAATAGTTTATCATTTTAGATATAATGAGTTTTAGGCACCATGGAAAATGAACCATTCTAATGTAAGAATTATGAAAACATTCACTAAGTATAAAATCATCAGGAACAACACAATTCCTTTATAAGTCTGCACTTCTTGAAGGTGAACAAAGGAACTTCCCATTAAATAATCAAAGGAGGTTTGCACACTCATTTTCAAGGGTCCAGCATGCCTAATTCCCTTATAAGAAGCGTCCTCAAAATCAAGGCTTAATTTCTGTTGCACGAGAGCTCTTTCCAAATAGCCAATGCTATCAATTCTAACATTTTCCTTTGCTAAATACATAAGCAAGTCTCTTGTTCATCCTTTATTCCTACTTTAAGTATTAGTTATATTCCTTCTCAAAAAAAGAAAAAAAAAAAAAAAAGTATTAGTTATACAACATATGTTATACGCATTAAATTACTAGTTCATAAGAATTTTTAACTTTTTACAAAGGAATTATATTTTAAAACAAATATTTTCCAGTACCTGGACAAGTTTAACTAAGGTATTACAATGGCTTGAAGTTGAACAATAGTTTTTTTTTTTTTTTTTTTTAAATGCAACACATATGCAAGACATGTAGAGATCGAGTATCACCCCCTCCACTTTCCCCCCCCCCCCCCCCCCCCCCCCCCCCTCCCCCCCCCCCCCCCCCCCCCCCCCCAAACATTATTTCTTTAGAAATTAATTCCTACCTTTTGCACTAGCCGTAGAGTTGCAATCCACAAACCTAAAAATGAGTTGTGCCACATGGTTCCATTAACATCTTGCAGAGCCTTTACTAAAACTGCAAAAATAATTCTGGTTCAATGATATTGCCAGAAGAACTAAAGTATCATCCACTCCAGGTAAATGAAAGACCGAAGCACTCAGCACTAGTTGCTGCCTACCGTGATCCATCCATAGCATATTCCAAAAATAAGGAAGCAGCAATCAAAGCTTTAAAATTAGGAAAATACTAAGTAAACAAATACTTGTGGTATACAGGTAATAAATTTTTTACAACCATGGTTAATTGTTCTTTTTCACTTGGCTTATTCATCATCTGTGCAGCTTTGGACCTCCACCTACTAATGAAGGTGGAGAAAGATTCTTTCGGCTCTTGCTTAGTGGTCTCCAAATCTCTCCTTGTCACATCCACCTCTATGTTGTACTTATATTGATTGTGAAACTCGTGGCAGATGTCCTCCCAACTCCTTGCTCTAGCATCATCTAGGTAGAGGAACCACCTAAGAGCGGCCCAGTCAGGGTATTTTGAAACATTTGAGCAAGTAGTTCTTCAGTTGCTCCTAGGGGCTGCATGACCCTCATGTACATCTTCAAATGGGACTTTGGGCAACCAGTCCCATCGAACTTGTCCAAGGTCGACATCTTGAACTTGAGAGGCAATCTCACATCGGGTAAAAGTGAGAATGATTGGTAGTCCATGAGGTCTTCCATCTTGCGAGCTCTCTGGATCATCTCTTCCACCTTGTTTATCCTCTCGTTGATTTTCTTCTCACCCTCCATGGTTGGGGAAGTATGATCGGTCTTGTTCTCCTCTTGGCCACCCTTCAGGTTCTGGAACTGTTGTACCATAAGATTCATGTCCTCCCTCAATTGGAGTTGACTAGCTACCATGGTGTTTAGTAGCTCTTGAGTGTTCATGGGTTCTTTAGTGTTTGGATGTTCTCCCCCTTCCGCCATAGTGATGGAGTCTTCGGACTTCTTGTGGCTTGGACTATCTTGTAAGTCGAACACCGGATTGTGATGTTGCAGCAATGGAGTATCTTCTATGCTCACGGGCTTCAATTTCGTGATGGGCTTGGAATTGGAACTACTAGCTTTATTTATTTAAAATCTTTGACGTTGCGTGTAGAGCAATAAGACTTTAAGATTGCCAAGTAAGGATTGCAAGTGAAACCTATTCCTCCCCCAGTCGATTTATCCCATTCGGCTCCTTCCCTGCTTTACTCATTTTATCTGTTACATTTATGTTTTTGTTGTTGTTGTTGTTTTTTTTTTTTTTTTTGTATTTTATTTTATATAAATGTAATTCGATAATTACAATGAGTAAAGAAAATTTGAATTTTGAACGTGGACATGTACCATTTGTTGAAAGAACGTATACCTTTTTAAGTATGATTGCATAATTGATGTTTCAATAGAGGAATTTTTTCTTATTCTGTTAGATTCATCCCATCTCTCCTTTTATGAAAGTATGCAATACTTCCACCTATATGCTATTTTCTTTACTCTATAGTCTATACTTTATAGTTATCATATCACATTGGCTCGTTCCATGCTAATGAGTGAAAGATGTGGAAACTATTAACAGTACATTATAATCTTTAGTAAAAGTTAGAAAAATAGCTCATTTTTACCCATTTTTCTCATATCCACAGCAATTATAGTATGTATGAATTCCTCCAATTTATGGACCACATGGCATTAGGATTTCATACGAGGTGCTCAACAATCGACCGATGGCAATCATTTTGCTTGTAAAATAAAAAAAATAAAAAAGAATTCAGTTAGATGGTTTTAAGATAAAACCGAGCACCTTCTTCAATTGGTGCTCACCATTAGACCATTTGGCATAACAGAGTTCTAAGCTGAAATTACTCTCCCATTTTCTTTCCATTTCATTCTCACCTCAACCAAACATTGTAAAACTCCTACTTTCCCCTCCATTTTTCCTCACCCTTTTGACATTTTTCATCCTCTCCTTTTCACTCCAACCAAAGATGGTGTAAGTGCCAAAAATGTGCTTTGTTAACTCCTACTCCACCTAGCTACGCCCCTGTTCATAGATAAATTCAAGGTTCATAATTATTTGTGTTAAGCCTCAAAACAGCAAGCTCATTTCACATTAAGATTCAATTATTTATCAAAATTTACATGTTATCTATTTATGTTTCATCTATCAAAACGTATTTTCAGAACTATACATTAACATAACGTATGTACTATTCCTCCCCCTCCCTTCGTTTGAACCATTGTTTACTAGAAATATAGTAGTGTTACAATTTACAAAAATAGCAGCAAGATAGAACTATACTAGTAGTGTGAGCTTCAATTTGTAGAAGTATCTCGTACAAACAGCAAAAAAATATTCCGCAATCCCTTTATGGAAGGATTAAATCATCCCTCTCCTTCAAGTATTCATGGTTCAAGGCATCTTTTGCAGATGTTGACAAGTGACAACACATCAAACACACTTTTTATTTCTTAAAAACACATACTCATATCAAACGCTCAATTGTGTCTTTCACTTTTGAAAATTTGTTATTAGAAACATGGTGTCAAATACATTTTTTTGCATTATGAGCATTTTAAACATGTGATTTTTCGACACTTTTTATACCACAATTTTCAAACCATTTTGAAAATCAATATCTAAACTCTCTTACCAAACAGTCCCTAAATTAGCAAAATCTAAAAATCCAATTTTTAAGAATGTGGGCTCACCCTAGCTAAAAAAATTAACATGACCATATATTTTGAAAATCCAACCATTGGATTACATGTCATTTATATTCTTAATACATATTTCAAATTTCATACCATCGGATGTTATTTACTATTCGATCAATAAACTTATTTTTTATATATGATTTTACATTACAAAAACTTAAAATTTAAACATATAATTAATGACATACCTTGATATTTAATCTTCTTGAAAATTTGCAAGCATGGAAAATATATTTAGAAAATGTAATACAATGGTGGGTTTTTCAAAATTCACATCAACTAAAAATATATTAAGTGAAGTTGTAACTTCAAACTACAACCAAGTTTGTTGCCAAGATTTAAGCTTCAAAGAGCATGTGAATCTATTTCATGTAGCCATTAGGTAAAATATATTTTCTAATTTTTTGATATATTTTATCAGATTTTTTTTTCTTCCAAACCTGTAAAATATATATTTTTGCATTTCCTTTTCTTTGAAGCCATATATTTTCAATCTAAATTTTGCTATAAATTACAGTATCCATTTTTGCAAACATCATGACTCATGAGGCAAACAACTATATTTTAATTTAAGCCATTTTTTTTTCCTATTATTGGTTCTCTTACATTCATTATTTTTCTCGTTGTTGCGAATCTTCAAGTTCTTCCTTCCTATGAATATGATGTGGGTTTTCGAGATCTTCAACAAATGCAAGAATTTGAATCATTTGATTATGAATTATGATTTTTTTTAATTTCTATTTTTTTAATCCAAATAATAATATTTATTTATTTTAGACCTCTTTTATTTTTATTTTTGGAAATATAGCAACTTTGATCATCTTTCTTTTAAAACTCTTAAAGCAAGGAAACTCCTTTCCCTTTTTCTTTTCATTTTTAGTTCTTTAACAAAGGATTCAAAAAATGAAAGTTGTATTTGGATCAAAATTTGTTTATGAAATTCAAATTGGTGATGAGTTTGAGTTCAACTTGTGTTCAAAATAAAATTAAATGAACTAATTTTGAACTTTTAATATTCGTATCAACAATTTTTGTTTACAACTCTACAAGTATTATTCATTACCATATGTTTATATTAACATAAGTAGATTTCATCTCAAACCAAATATATTGTTCTAAGGTAATTTTGAACTTTTAATACTTGTATAAAAAATATTCATTTACAAACCCTACAAGTATTATTTATTTCCATAAGTTTGTATTAACATAAGTATATTTCTTCTCAAACCAAATGTATTGTGCCAAGGTTTTCATATTACTCTCTTTTAATACTCGTATCAATAATATATTGTTTATAATGTTTTTTTTTTTTTTTTGAGGAACTTGTTTATAACGTTTTAAATGACTATAGTGAGGTGTATAACTTGTCTTATTTATAAGACATCCACAAAAACCCTAAAAAGATATTGGAAATTTAGAATTGATATCTCCAAGGAGTAAGGACTTCAAATTTCCAATAACAATGAATTTTACAAAATGTCATAATATCCATTAATACATCACATTAATTACAAGAAATGTTATGTTTACAATATTTTTACAATAAATCCTAAGTGGTAAGTTGTTATTGTTGGGGCAAAAAAATAATCTTAGTGGTAAGTTCAAATTTGAACTAATAAGTCAATAACAACTAATCACCTATGATTTGTTGTGAAAATATTTGTAAACGTAGCACTTCTCCATTAATTACCCTTCGTTTTGTAAGTATCTAATACAGGATCATATTCATTCTTGACGTGGCCAAGAATATACCAATGTGTCCCTTAGAATTTACCCCATCAGGTTCCTTGCATTAAAGCCTCAACAATCAAATGTCGCATAGCTGAAAAAAATAATAATAAAAAAAAGAAAACAAATAAACAAACCGGAATATAAGAAGCCTCACAAGAATACCATAGAGGCAAATATCAAGACCGATCAGGAATATAAGGGAGGAGCTCTAACTAGAACCAAATTTGCATGGAAGAAAAACAATAAAAAGCAACAATGAAAATAGAATATAAGCCCTTTAAGCTAGTCTAAAAAAGCAAACAAAAAATTACTGAAAAAAAGAATCCATGATGAACACAAAATTAGAGAGAGACATCATTTTTTTTAGGTCCAACTGGAGTGACCCAATTCAGCATGATCGACCTGATCTCTTTGCAATTAAACAAATGCAAAGGTGGGCCATCTAGAAAGATTCTTTTATGAATAAAAATTAGGCCCATTAATATGTATCAACTTTACATCACATCTATTACTTCTTGCCACGCTTTCCCAAGACCTTATTTTACCATCCTTTGATTGGTAGGATTGTGTCACTTCCATCAATAAGTTCACATTCTTCTTCCACAATAATATTATCAACAGCAAGTGTCTTAATGAGCAATAACATGAAAAACCACGTATCTAGGCAAGGCACAGGACCCTCACACAACTCCTTTCCTAAAAAGAAGTAAGATGAAAGCAGATCAATGCAAATATCTAGAAACAGAAGTTATATAGAACCATAGGGGAATCTAAAGAATGCTTCTTAATGAGGACCAACTGTATTCTAGTCTCCGATTCTTCAATTCTACCTTCAGAATAAAGTAAAAATGGGTCTCCTAGTTGGTAAAAGTTGAATTTTCAAACAAGGACTCCAGCAGATGCGTGTCTTTGTGAAATTATAGTAGTTTGGCATTTTAGATATAAATTTGTTTTAGGCACCATGGAATATGAACCATTTTGGTGACAGAATTTCGAAAATATTCACTCTGGTAATTTAGCATAAAATCGACGAGAACAACACAATTTGTTGACAATTCTGCACCTACTAGAAGGTTAACAAAGGCACTTCCCATTAAAGAATTAAAAGAGGTTTGCAAACTCCTTTTCAAGTGACCAACATTTCTAATTACCACTGAAGAAGTGTCCTAAAAATCAAAGCATAACTTCTCTTGTATAAAAGTTCTTTCCAAATAGCCAATATTATCATTTCTCAACATTTTCCTTTGCTTAATAAGTAATCAGGTTTCTTGCTCATTCTCCATTCATATTTCAAGTATTAGTTATACAATATATGGTACATGAATAGATTACTAAACTATAAAAAATTTTAATTTCAAAACCAATAAATTTTCCAATGCTTGGGCAAGTTTAATTAAGATATTACAATGGCTTGAAGTTGGATAAAAAAAAAAAAAATTCTCTTCTTTTCACATTTATGCAACATATGTACAAGCCATGTGGAGAGTATAACCCCAACCCTGAAGCCCTCCAAAAAAAGAAAAGAAGAAGAGACTTTAATTAGTATTTTTTTCCTGGTCTCTCCCCTTAATAATTTTATTTCCAATAAAAAGATTAAATCAATGGTTAAAGGTAAGTGTGGGGGACGGAAACACAATAAAAAGCACTATTTATTCGGAATAGTGGGATTTTGTGTATGACTGACTAGCACAATTTATTTATTACAAGAACAAGGTGGAAATTCCACAATGGGAAGCTCAAACAACTGATTAAGAGAATAGGATTACAAATATGAAGAGTAGTGACATACTAATTGCCTTCCCGAGGTACAGGGGAACAACAATTAAAGAAAGGAAAAGAAAAGCACCATATGACTCTTTCTCCCTTTTAACTCTTTTCTAAGTGTTCTCTCAATATTTCTCAATCCCCCCCCCCCCCGGTTGCAACCTCCTCCCTTTTTATAAGCATCTTTCTTTCCCTTTCTCTCCAGTTGGTCTCTTTCTCTAGCTGGCTTGCTCCCAGCCAGATTTCTTGGGGATATTTACCTCCTCTTTCCATGGTATTCCCCTACTCTTATCCTGAAACAAGACTTTTGGGAGGGTATCTGTACTGTTCATGTTGTCCTTTATGTATTTAATGCGAAAGAGATTAGATAGAGAACCTCTCATTAATGCAGAGGTGACAGTCTCTGTGATCGTTATCCTCTTAGGGTGTTTCCCGAGGTATACCCGTTGAGAGTGGCATCTCGATTAAAAGAGGAATTGGTTCCCCAAGATCACTCATTTGCCTACTCCAAGGTCACTCGTGTTTATTACCTTGGATGTGAGCTTCAATGTTGGTGGCATATCTAGAACTCCGTGGGAATTGTCTAGGGGGACATTTCACCTTATGACTCATTGACTCATATAGATGGGTCTAGCCCGTCCTTTCAAGTATGAGCTTTCAAGCCCTTTGGGCCTCAGCCCAAAATTGAATTCATCCCCCCACACAGTAAGCATGATTTCTTTACAAATCAATTCCTACCCTTTGCTTTAGCCGTAGAGCTAAAACCCATAAACCTAAAAATATATCGTGCCATGTGGTACCATTAATAGCCTGCAGAACCTTTACAAAACCTGCAACAATTATTTTGGTTCAATAATACTACTAGAAGAACTAAAGTATCATCCACTCCGGAAAATCAAGACTGAAGCACTGATATACAAGAATTGACTCCTACCAGTAAAAAAATTTCAACAGAACTAGTTGTTGCCTCCAATGATTTATCCATAGCATCTTCCAAAAACAAATCAATAGGGAGCCAAAGTGCAAACCAACTAGTCTCATGAACTTGATTTGCAGAAGATATCAGAGACTAAAAGAAAAGGCACCATAGAGTTGACACTAAAACCTAAAATTATAGGGTTGAGACTAAAGCATAAAATCCAGATATTCAAGAAAAAAGGGGGAGGGGGGGTTGTTACAAAAGATCCTTGAGTTCTAAAAGAAACATGCTAGTTGTGGCTATCATGTAGTTTAACTAAAGCCATAGGACATATAAAGTGTGCATTTGAAGCATACCTTGTTAATTTCATTTCCTGCTGGAACAAGAACGCTAAATAGATTTTCTCTTGGAAAGGTGTCAACCATGCGATTTTTGAATTCCTTCAGCCAGCCTTCATCATCAAACCCATCATGCATATTCAAAAGATCATTGAGCAGTCTCATGGCAGGAGTAGCTTCCTATTTCAAAATCTCAGTCCAAAATATTAAGTAAAATATAAATTTTATAACTCTTTTTTCTCCCAGGGAAGGTAAAGAAGAAAGGAAACTAGAAAATGAAAAGAAAGAGCCTAAAGGAAAATTATGATGCAAGATGTGCTAGACAAGAATAATTATACAAGAAATTCCACTAAAAATCAGCACGATTTCATACAAGATTCAATAAAAAGTTCAGCATTTGGTTTTAAAATTTGAGACCCATCTGCATATTTAAACTACCAACTTTATGCCAGGAACTTATAGATGAATAGTAGTGTATACCTCAACCCTTCTATAGAACAGATCAAGATTTCTTACAGCATCCATTTCATCCTGGAAAAATGAGATTAACTCTAGAGAGAGATAAAGAGACTGCATTACATCAAATTCTATTGAACTCAAACTATAGTAGTAAAATTTACAAGGAACAAATAAAAGTTCAAGGGAAATCAATATTCTGAAAAGGATAAAGGGGCTCCCAATTCTTGCTTATAAACAAAATTACAAATTAAGAGGTCTTAAGTAAATTTTGTTAGACATATCTAGTAAAACCTATGACCAGTCAATTAACAACCAATTGCTTTACCACTGAGCTACTGAGGATTCAATTTCTGTTCTCAACACCTGACCAATATGAGCTTGAAGTTCCCAGAGTTACGGGTATTGTGTTGGATATCAGATTGACATTGAAGGTTCCAATAGTCTTCTGAACATTACAGTAATCAGTGATTACAAGCATTTACTTTGGCACACTAAAAACAAGTTCGCAAAACATTACACTACAACACCATTGCATTAGAAGAAAAGATGCCACACAAAATTTAGAGACAGCAAAAGGCCAACTTACATCAAGTCTAGAAAAATCAAGGCGATTACATATGATCATTAGAACAAGTTCATTGAGCTCTCTTTTCTCAGTAGCTTCCTCAATTTCCTGCATATAAGAAAGTTAATCAATAGTTACAATTATCCTACAAGAACAGTTTGACTCAGATTACCACTTATGGAACCTGCAAAGTATGTATGAAAATGGACAGCAATGAAATGGGATGTCCTTAGATATGGTACAAATATTCCCTTAGTAATGAAAAGAAAAGCAGCGAAAAAAGAATAAGGAAAGGGCTTTTACTTTCAAAAGGATTTCTATCAAGCTCTATATACAGAATACAATCTTTAGAAGTACCATTTTCTTTCCAATTTTCCTATAATTGTTTTTAACATTTACTTTTTATTTTATTTTAGTATTTACATTTTTTCCAACCTTTCTCCAACCCTTGCCTTTTCATCTCCCCACTACCCTCTACATAAATACTATTCTTCTTCTTTTCATCTCCCCACTACCCTCTACATAAATATTCTTCTTCTTTCTCTTCATCTTCCTTTATTTTGTCTATTCTTATTCACACTCTCTTACTATAAATTTGTAACTATCTATTCCATTCTATGCATGGTTTTCTCTCACAAAAAAAGGTTCTCTTTCTCTCTCTCTCTCAATTTTTTGATGAATTTTTTATACATTCTTCTATTTATGCCAAATTACTAATCTTTGGGAATCCTTTCTTTTTTTTTTCTTTTTTTTCTTTTTCTACACTAGAATCATTATGCTCATTTTCTCACTTAATTTAATCGAGTAGTTTGCTGGAATTCAAAAAAAGGTTCTCTCTCTCTTTCTCTCTCAATGTTTTGATGAATTTTTTTATACATTCTTCTATTTATGCCAAATTACTAATCTTTGGAAATTCTTTATTTTTTTTTTCTTTTTTTTTCTACACTAGAATCATTGTGCTCATTTTCTCACTTAATTTAATTGAATAGTTTGCCGGAATTCAAGTAAAACCAAACAATAAGGAATTTTACGGCATTGGAGAATGACTAAATATATACCAGCCAAAAGTTGAAAGTCAGCAAATTAGTGGAGCTATGATTAAGCTTCAAACAGGATTAATGGTATTACCAATGTTCTTTAATTAACGTCCTTATTTCTATTTCTCTATATAT
Organism: Quercus lobata; assembly: GCF_001633185.2. Classification (NCBI taxonomy): domain Eukaryota; kingdom Viridiplantae; phylum Streptophyta; class Magnoliopsida; order Fagales; family Fagaceae; genus Quercus; species Quercus lobata. Next base: position 52,654,725 of record NC_044912.1, on the reverse strand, counting down.
GTTTCCTAGAATTAGTATCAGTCTCATTTTTATTTTCTCTATTATATTCTAGGTAAAAGAAGAGTTCTTTAAAACTCCACATTGGTTAATGCCATTTAGATTTGTTTTTTAAATTTTTTTTCTCTTTAATTGTTAAATATTATCCTATTTTTGTTCTTTTTTATAACTCTAATTAATGTTGATGGTTCTTTTTTTTATTTTTTTATTTTGGTTAGTTAAGGTTTATGGTTCTTTCTTATATAGAAAAGAAAAAATTGAAAACAATTGAATTCCATATAAACCTGTACCTAAAGGGGATAGGAGCCTTTATTTATTTGATTAGAGACAATAATTAAAGGGGCATATCATTTGGCCATTGCATTGCATTTCATAGAGGTTAAAAGATAAAGCTTGTCATTATAGGAAAACATTTTGGGTAGGGATAAGGGCGTCTTTTTGTTTGCTCTAAGAGTAACAAAAGATCCTATTATAAAGGAAGCCCACAATCATATCACATGCTTATTACACTAACCATGAGCATAACCCATTATTCTTTCTCACCATGTTTCTACTACATTTGCATTTAGCACCTATGATTAGAATTTATTCCCAATAGAAGACTTGTAGAATCATTTAGTTTTTATAGGAAACTAGCCATAGACTCACGTGATGTGTGGGAATATAAATATTATGCAATGAAGTGTAATATATAAAAGGTAACAATTACTTCAAGCATAGTCTTTTTTTCAAAAAAAAAAAAAAGTTTTTTACACTTATTTTTTTAAATCTTTTTATCTCTACAAATATAACATTTTAATATTTTTTGTGTATTTCATTAATATTTTTTAGGGTGAACCATATTCTTCTAACTTTGTTGTAGTGTGTTACATTTGCTTAATATACAACTCGTCTCTTAAGGAATAAGGAAATTATCATAAAAATAAAAAATCATCACAAAATTACAATGTTAACTTAACCAAAATTAAAATAAAACTAAAGAAATAAAAAATAGATTTTATAATAATTTATTAGTCAAAAAACTGGTAGGCATATTCAAAATCCTATTTCCAAAAACAACTAAGTATTAATCCAAACCAAAATTCAATCAAAATTATAAAAGGGAAAGAAAATAATTTCTGATGGGAAATTAAAAAAACACAATACAAAAACACATATTAAAAAAAAAAAAACCTTCAATCTTAATTAGAATTATGAGAAAAAACAAAAATCTTTTTTGTGCAATTGTTCTCTTTATTGGTATTTATTGTTATATATATATATATATATATATTTTACTTTTTTTTTTCTTCTCATCTTATGTTATTCAACCCATAAATTCAGTCATATCTTCCACATCATTAAATTATCTATATTTTCTCTCTTTTTTATTTTTAATAATTAAAAATGGGATATTTTATTTAAATTCAAATCAATAAAATTATCCTCAAAAAATTGTTTTATTTATTTATTTATTTTTTTTTTTACATTTACACTTTGTCCAAGCTTTTTCCTTACCTTTATCTTTTCATCTCCCCACTACCTTCTACCTTAATATCACTATTCATCTCCCCACATCTTTCATATCATTAAATTATTTATATTTTTCTCACCTTTTTATTTAAAAAAAATTAAAATTTTACTTAAATTCTATAAATAAAAGTGTCCTCATAAAGTGGAGTAATACTAGGGACGCACTCATTCTCAAACCCAATACATTAAAGGAAAAATATAATACAAAACAAATGCCAATTGGGAAACACTAAATTAAAAAAAATAATAATAATGATATCAAGCCAAATATAGTATAACGAATAGTTATGGATATACTAACATAAGGGTAACAAAATTAAATGAAAAAAAAAAAAAAAAAAAAAAAACTACAATGCATATTTAATGCAATAAAATCATCATCAAATTTTGGAAAACAGTAAGTTGTCTATGGAGAGAGAGAGAGATGGTAAAGAAGAAAAAAAACAAATATCAATTAGTAACTAATAATTGGAAAACAAAGAGGTTGTAAGGAGAAGTAAAAATAAAAAATAAATATGACCAATATGGAGAACATTAAAAACTTTATAGTGCAATAAAATCAACTGTTACATTCACTAAAAAAATTGAATCAATAATCAATAATTAAACACAATCATAGCAACATATTTAAACTTAAAACTAATCAAACTCTAATTCATAACTAAAAGGAGATGTTTTAAAATCCCTTTTTTGACATTTCATTTAACTTTATATATATATATATATAAAATCTTCATACACAATTACATTTAAAAATCTTATAAACGATGCTACATCTCATTTAACACCTTTGTTATAAAAATCATTAACCAGTAAATATATGATAATAGTAAAAAACGTTGTAAATGAAATTATGAAAAAAAAAGTGATAAAACTAATTAGCTACTATCATTATGAAGTATTAGTTTATGATTTTACACATCTAAAGAAGTGGAATATATAGAGTTTACTTAAGGTATATGTAAAGATTCACATTAAAAGAAAGATATGTAAAGGTTAAAAAAATGTATATTCTATAAATAAATAAAAAGGTATGTGTAAGATTTTTATTAACTTAAAAGAAAATGAAAAATCAATTGTTAACAACAACAACAATAATAATATAGGGGTAATTACATTCTTCTTCCTTGAGGTTTTAAGAAATGACACTCTACCCCAAACATGAAAGGAAAGAATATTTTCATCATTTACATTTGTTTGACCAAACTTTGTTAAATTAATATTAAAATATTGTGTACTAACCTGCTTGTACTTAAGGTAGGTTCCAAAATTATCCTTAATTTTAAAATTAAATTCTCTTTTAAAATTTTAAATTAAAGTGTATTTCAAAATATTAAGTAAAGTCTTTTGCTTTTTTTTCCCTCCTCCTTTTCCCAATGAGTTATGGAGAGATGTGTCATTTCAAATGTTTTGGTATATTTACAAATTTGTATTTTAATTCTAAAGTTATGAGTAGTGTCTTTACTAACCATGGTTAAACATTTATAAACAGATTCTTAAATAAATTTAAAATATTTTGTTATTAATATAAATAGAATGGGAGAGTGTTACTACTTATTACCCCAAATATATTTAATAAGATCACCCTAAAAAAAAATTATCTTGCGCAATACGCGGGTCTAGGACTAGTTCTCATAATTTTAAAGCCCCAATATCTTGACAGATTAAGCAATTTATGAGGTAATGGATTTGATAATGTATATTCTGATTACCTTTACCACTTCTTCAGCGGCTCTGATGAAGCTTGAAACCATTCTCCATGCTTTTTTGACATCTTCTGGATACCCTTTCAAGTGAGTGCCAATTTCACAATAATACTCTTTAACTTTTCCTTCCTCTTCTTCCTCTTGCTGTTGACGTCTTCCATGCAGCTCCTTTTTTTTTTCCCGCTGCTACACTTGCCATTCCTAACCTATAGAAATCGTAGATATTACGTGAACATAATATAAAAAGATTGTAGGTTTTATATTTTATAAAATATTGTTATATACAGAATGCACATGGTCTCCCACTTCTCATAAATCAGGACATGGACAATAAAGCTAGACCAGTGATCTATTTGATGAGGGATTAATCATAATCTGAACAGAAAAGCTAAATTCTTGTTGATTTACTTCTAAGTATTTGCAGCTACACTATTTAATACATCAAATTTAATTTTGGAGGACATAGACAATGCAGTAATATTCAGAACCAAATTTTCTTAACTTGTAGTACTTATCAAAAAAAAAAATTGCTTAAATTGTATGGGCAACCTTGAAAAGAGCAGCATCTTTTAATTCACATGTCAATTGCAATTTCAGAAACATGAGAACTCAGATTGCGCTATTTGTAAGCTATAAAGGCATTCTATTAAGGATGTTATAGAAAGCACTTCAAATTGACCGAGATTGAGTCAACCTTAACTCCAACCTACAAGTCATTGTCTTGAAAAGTTACAAGTTGAATATTGTAATTCCACTTTTGATCAAAGTCTCAAATTTTATAGTTTATAAAAGGGTCACATAATACATTCTAAAAAACACAAAAGAGCATGGAAATCAGAAACTTACAAAGTTGAGTAGTTATGGAGTACAAAAAGAGTTCAAATGATGGACATATTGGAAATGCAAAAGGCAAGAAAACAAACTGATACAATAATTTAGTAATAATGTATCTGTTTGTCTTCCATGATCCATCAATGCTCTTTACATATAGCACACCTATCCCAAAAAGAAACACCTATGTTTACATAAACATAATGACAAAGGAATTTAATTGTACAGTTGAGAAATTACATACAAACCATGATCTTCACTACTGAAACCAATATGCATCGGTAGTCTCTTTACACATAGTATACTTTTCAATATCCTCTATGTTTTTGTGGAAGGCTGGATCTTTAAAAGTCCAATTTGACATACATTTAAGTCCAATATATAAAAATTCTGCATGTTACAATTTCCAGGGGCACAACATATAAAATTATCATGCAAAAAAAAAAAAATCCAACAATCTAACTATACATGTAATTTTTTTTTTTCTCTTGCTAAATTAGAATGCTTAAGAAATTTTCTCTTGGATGGATCATGAAAGAAGTTCTTCTTCCACCTTAAGAACAGGTTTTCTAATCTAGGAGTATTTACCTAAGAAAGGACTTATAGAAAAATCAATATTAACTCTCAAAGCTAGCAAATCAGTTCACCACAACACTAAATTTCTTTTTGGTAGTACACAATATTAACTTTCTAGCATGCTTAAATAAATTACACATTAAACCATTGAAAGAGATGTCCCTAAATATAGATGGATTAGTGTAGCAAAAATACAGGTACAATCTCTACCTATATTAAGTAGAATATAAAGAGCAGTAATTTTATACATTAATACAGATATCATACATATCCCGAATTTTTATACTTCTTCCTAATAGTAAAAATGTAAAAAGAGTCACAATAGCAAGTACCAATATTTTCTCCTTAGTACAATGTCAAAAGGGTGATAATACATTAATCTCTCTCCCTTTCACTCTTACCAGCTCTTTGCATCAGCAGAGATTCTTTCTGTAGTAGCACACATGTGAACATTGCCAGCAAGGTTTCTATTAGAATCTATACATAAAACCAAAGAGTTTTCAGCAATTAGGATATTTATGCATGTTATGGTTTTGACTATATTATCTATTCTTCATAAGTTATTTTGCACACAAACTATGAAATGTCCACGTGGTTTCTTCTTCTCATATATTACATGCATGAATCAGGATAGGCAGTAGTCCCATTTAAAAACCGGTGAATTCCGTTAAGTGTTCAACGGTTTAACCAACACCATTAGCACTTTAGTAGGTAGTAGGGCTCAAATAAAGCATTAAGGTCAACATTCCATTTATTTGAGCTAGATTGCCCTCGACTATTAGCATCTGAGAGTTTTCCGATAATGATTGAGCATCCAATAGATATCTAATCATATCATCTCATTCCACAATCATTGAATCCATTAAATTTTCACTTTTTCTCTACACTTTTACCCCCCAGAAAAATTCATAGTAAGATTTCAACCAAAAAGAAAAAACCTGAAACTTTTCAATCACATCATAGTTGTTCTAGCGATCGATTTCGCCGATTAATCAGCTTCATGAAATCAGCACATACATAAAGCAAATGGAAAAGGAATCAATGATGAACCTAGCACTTCAAAGTTCAAACAAGCCCCAAACGCAAGCAGTTGATTTCATGCAAAATTGTAATCACATCATCACAATATCTCTACGTGAGGTCGATGCAAGTATTAGTAGTACAACTAATTTAAGAGGAAAAAAAAAAAACCTACATTGCATCACAATCACAGAATTTCAAAAGTCATCTATAAGCAGCCAGTAGAAAGTTACATACCCCCTCCCCTCCAAAAAAAAAGAAACAAAAAAAAAAAAAAAGCAAGTAGAAAGTTAATACCCAAAACATAGAATAAAACCGAAATTGTGTTTTCCAAAGGAATTGCTACGGAATTATTTTTGTCGGATTCGTATCAGACACATCCAACAAGTGTACAGAAAACATAGCAGGGAACAAGTAATATATTTATAATTCCCTAATTTATTGCAAAAAAATACTCCCTTAACCAGTTCCTTTGTCATATGGACTTCTCAAATTGGCAACATATTCATGTAGAAGAAGTATGTAACATAATAATTTCATTTACTCAACAGCAGGGATGGAGCTACAAAATGATTTGGACCCCTAAAAACAAGTGAAAATTCATTCTCATCCTTTGCATATGAGGCAGATACATGTTTTTTGGGCCAAACGTTGAAGGTCCTTTCATCAGAAACTTATGAATCATGAATGTTTCATAAGTAAACTAAAAAAAAAACAGGCAGAGAGAGCAAATGTGGGTGAAGTTAGTGGTATTGTGTATTCATGTTTCTTTCAGGGTGATAGCCAAATTTAATTTGGACCCAAACCAGTTGAGTTTTATTAACTATAAAATAAAAGGGCAAACAAAATTTACGTTGCTATGTCTTAAGTTCTTCAATTAAAGAAAGCACTGTCTGTGTCTCATTTCTAGCCACGAAACACAATACATTTTACAATTAAAACAACAAAGAAAATTGCCAAATTGTAAACCAAATTAAATATAGATATTAAGACATAGAAATGAACTTCCTATAAGGTCTCACTCACCTGTAGTACTGCCAATGACATTCGCACAGTACAACTCCTTCAGCACACCAGTCAAAGCCTTTGCCTTCTCTAATGAAAGCTCTACAGAGAGAGCCCAAAATGGGCTGACGCTCTTCTTCTTCTCCTCTCTCACAGTCTGTCCAGTCTTGTTTACTTTTTTTGAGAGAGCCCAAAATGGGCTGACGCTCTTCTTCTTCTTCTTCTTCTTCTCTCTCACAGTCTGTCTAGTCTTGTTTACTTTTTTTGAGAATGTAGTCTTGTTTACTTGTGTGAGTTAGGTGTCTGACTGACACCGTATGTCTGGTTCAAAAAAAAAAAAAAAAAAAGACACTGTATGTCAAAGTCAACAAAAGGAACATTCAAAAAGACCAAATAGCCCCCACATGTATTGAAAGGCCAAACTCAGTCAGAGGACTAAACGGGTAGTTCAGTTCTCAACAAAAGTACAATACGGTGAGTTTTGTCTTAAAAAAAGACTGTTGCTGAACAAATAGATAGAAGACGGTTAGAGCATATTCTCAAAAAAAAAAAAAAAAAAAAAGACTATTAGATGTGGATGCAAAAAAAATTTTATTTTGTATGTCTAAAACTTACTTTTTCTATTTTACGTGTATATTTTTACAAAATACCCACATTAATTTATCTATTCGACACATTTACTCAATAAAATATTCATTCTTTTACATTTTTTATTATTTTCTGACTCATGGCCTCTCTCTCTCTCTCTCTCAGATCCAACCACCGTCATCATCACCCAACCACCATCAACTCGAAACCCAGATCTATTTACTTGCTTTGTGCTCTTTTTATTTCTCATTCTCATGGTTGATCGGAGCCGAAACCCAAACCCATTCAACCCGAAACCCAAGGTTGATCGGATTGAAGGTTGATCAGACCCATTCCTCTGCTGCAACTGCGAAGGTTGATTGGAGCCTCCTCCGGCTCTCGCCAAAGTCGACACCAACAAAGAGGACGCCATGTTCTCCGTTTACCAGATGGTTGAGAGCTTACAGATGTAGAAAAAAATAATGTAGAAAAAATGCTTGAAGAAAGAAGAGCTTACAGATAGAGGTGTGCATGGGTCGGGTTGAGGGGATTTTTTGACCCAACCCACCATGGTGGGTAAAAAAAAATTGAACCCAACCTAACCCATCACATAAGTCCAACCCAACCCACATGGGTCGGGTTGAACCCATGGGTTTGACAAATTTTTTTTTAATTATTATTAAATTGAGTAGAAAAAAATATAAATAGTAATATATTAAAAAAATCTAAAGATTAGTATCAATGTAACTCCTTAAAGGCTCAGCACTAATGACTAAACAACAATAGTAATTTATTAGGATTTGTGTGAACTAATTGGCTTTTATATAGGATAGGAAGAATTGGTTATTTAAAATTTTTTATTAATTATATAATATATTTTATATATATTAAATTAGTATTAGTAGGACGAATTGAGAAAATGATGCTCTACAGCTGGTTTTTTTTTTTAAATTATTAAATATAATAAATATATATATATCTCTATAAGTACCCTACAATTGAATTTTTTTTTTAATTATTAAATATGGGTGGGTCGGGTCGGGTTTGGCGGGTTTGTAATTTTATGACCCAAACCCAACCTAACCCGCTATAACAATTTTTTTGGTAACCCAACCCAACCCAACCCACCAAGTCTTAAAAACCGACCTAACCCGGTAGGTCGGGTTTGGCGGGTCGGTGGGTTTTTTGCACACCCCTACTTACAGATGAGTGGTTGAAGCAAAGAGTGAATGAGGAGTGAGAGAGCGAGAAGGAAAAAGAAGCAGAGACAAGAGAGAGAAAAAATGAGAAAAACGGAGACCAACTAGAGACAAGAGAGAGAAAAAATTAATAAAATAATAAATGGACGAGCTACAGTAACCATGCATATATGCACGGTTACTATTGCAATTGTGCATGCACAATTTTACCCCCACTGATGTGAGTTTTTTTTTTAGGCCAAAATGTGTAAAAGTAGTAACTTTTTCTATTTTACAAAACTTTACACAAGCTGATGTGGTTGCTCTTAGTTTGGTTGTTTAAACAACACAATTTCCGCTCTACTTTTTCACTCACACGCATTTTCATAACACTTAAATAACGGTACTAGAAATATTCTACAATTTTTTTCACTTTGCAATAATCACTTTCTAGTTTCTTTCTCCCCTAAAACCCAAAACCTAGTTATAGATCCGAGAGAGAGAGAGAATTTTCTTCCACGGTGTTTTTTATTTTTATTTTTATTTTATTTTATCATAAATCTCTTTCTTCTCCCCAAACCCTAACTACAGACCAGACTTGTGTTGACTTGCGGATTTTGGAAAAGCTTCTTTTTTTCTTTTTTTCTTTTTTTTATTGACTAATTAATTGTTTGTGGATTTGGGTCTTTGATCAATTGTAATTTGTTGATGAAAACATAGATACAACCTTTTGTGTTCTCATGCCAATTTACTGTTATCTTCCTTCATTGTAAAAGTTAGGGATAATTACATATTACCCACCTGTGGTTTAGCCCGAATTTAATTTACTCACCCGTGGTTTCATTTTTTACATTTTACCTACCTAAGGTTACTTTCGTTTAGTCTCTATTACCCACCTCTGTTAGAAAAGAGGGGTAAATAAGTCTTTTTACACCCATTTTATGCCTCTCTCCTCCCAAAACAAGAAAAAAAAATATTAAAATATGGTATTAGTTTCTCACAATTCATAAACATGAAGAACATACACAAACATGAAGAAAACTAATACAATACAAATCAAATCAAGCAATACCATCAAAGTACAAACCACAGATCTATCAAAATACAACCCTAAATCCCAAGTTAAAATACAAACATCAACACACCCACACACATCCAAACTCACGGATCCATCAGTGGGCTTATCGTGGAAAGAAGGCAGAGGATTAGAGCCCTTGATGATCCGATCGAGTGCAAAGAAGGAGACACTACCAAGAGTGGCAAAGCCCCAAGCATGAGATTACCATTTGCTATATTGTCTAATGGTGAACTTCCATTGCTCCAGGAGTGTTGTTGGGTTTGGATTCGCTGCATCTAGCGGGATCGGGTATCAAACCTTTTGACTCGAGATCGGTGTTGGCGATGTTGATTTTAGTGGGAGTTTATTAGAAGAAGAGGGAAGTTTTTGATTGGGGTCCTGGTGATCTTTTAGATCTTTTACATCTTCTTGTCCAAGCTAAAGAGGATGTTTTTGCTTTAGATTCAAGCATATATTATACAAATAAATGTTCCAAAAACTGAAGGATGCCTTAAATCTGTTATAACCAATAGCTTAACGCTCCAATGTATTCTGCTAATATTTATTTATTTATTTATTTTTCTTTTTGGGTTAAATTACACTGGTTATGGCTGTGAGAGACCGCGCACCCGGCCCGTTTTTATAGGATGTGTTGGGCCAAACCCACGTGAATGGGTGGAGTCGTGTTATTGCCTCTCAAAGTAGAGGTTCGACTAGCTATATTTTTCCCTTTAGATTAAGGGTTTTACAATGGAGTCGCCACTTATTTAATTATTGGAAAAATAAGAAAACCATGAATGAAAATTCCTCATTTTATTAATTTGAAATTGAATTTACATTGATCATAGGAAAATTACATGGCTTTGGTCCTAGATACAATCTAAGATAAAGTACATGGCTTTATTTCCTAGTTACAATCTAAAAATCAAAAATTACATGGATAAGTATTTGATCTACTAACCATTGATCTAAGCTCGGAGGCTATGTTACAAGATGGGAAGGTGTTAGGCACCTACCTTGCCCGGTGAAACCGGTCTTCTAGACTATGGTGGCCAACATTCATACCACATCATCCAATATGTCAATCAATTTGTATGTTGAATTTAATGTGTGTGCATGTGATAAACCCTAATTCAATTTATTAAGCATGGCATTTGAATTGAAAAATAAACTCTAGTGAATGTGTGTGGATAGTGATAACCTAGATTCAAGGATTTGAAAGAATTACTAAACAAACATGTTTTTCATATTTTTGATGTGGATTTAAGATTAAATCTAGTGATATGCATGAACATGTGATGAACAGCTAAGAACATGTGAAGAACACATAAAAACAATTAAGAACATTCAAACATATTCAAGAGAATTATCATGCTTTAATCTTAAATTCTCATCATGACAATATAAGCAAACAATTAAGGAAGGGGATTATACCTTCATGCAAGATCCATATGATGGAGGAGGGGATTCTTGATGGAGGTCCTAAGGGTGGAGGAAAAGAAGAGCTAGGAGAGGGAGAGTGAGTCTCACTCAATACCTTGAGTCTCAGGAAGACCAAGATATGACAAGACTACTCAACTTCACTAGAACTCAAGAGAAGAGAAGAGAGGGGGATTTTTTGTTCGTGTGTCTTGGAATGAAGAAGATGAGGGTTTATATAGTAGTGGTAGAGGAAATATGAATGGAAGGCCATTTAATGAGAGTTGACAAGGAATCATGAACCTAGACCTCATTTTAGCCTTTGGGGAAATCTGGTGCATTAAATGGAAAGATTGGTGGGAGTGAGGAGCAAGCCAAAATTCGGTTTTCCCGTAGTTGCTGTCACAGCTCATAGAACCAACTTTGAAAAATCATATCTGCCTCAATTCTGATTGGAATTGTCTCATTCTTGTACTCAAATTGAAGCCCCGGATGTCTAGTTTCTGGGAAAAATAACCTCATTCACAGATTCAAAATATTCTGAGAGATATCAATGAAATGGTAAGCAGATGTCATTTGTTAGAAAATAGTTTCAGCACAATTAACACCAATAGGTCCCCAAATTAGCTCCCAATTAACATTAAATGGCTCCAATCACTCCCATTTCAGACTTAATTGGTTCCAAATTTACTCTAATTAAAAGATAATTGAACAAATTACTCATTGAATAATTAATGTTTAACTATCTAGTTAATTAAGTGTGTGCAACCTTACCATAAAATGTAGTCCTAACCAATCAAATTATGACACATCATCGATCTCAAATTGATTATATTTATAACCAATTGAAATCAATCGTTCATAATCACATATAGTCAGACTCAATTTGTAATAGTGCATCTCAGCCATTCAAACTTGATTTGATGATAACTTTCAATCTAATGGTCCGATTAGGGCTCATGACCAATCGATTTGATCGTTACAATATCAAGATCATTTTGGTGAAATGAGATTAAGGATCTAATGACCAGGATCAAGATGCATATTTCCAATGTGAAATTACCCTTTTACCCTCCATGTGAGGTTAAATACGGGTTGCAAAACAGGGTGTCAACAGAATGCCCCTCATTGGCAGAGCTTGAAAAGCGAATGCCAATGTATGAAAGAGACACCTAACTTTGCAATCAGTATTTAACCGTGGTGAATGTATGATGCATGTAAATAAAAATGCAGACGATCATGTTCTGGATCAAAATGTGGACCGAATCTCGAGGGAGATTGCCTACGTACCTCTTAGTGGGAGGATCAGGTCTAAACGTAGTTCATGCATGCAGAATTTTTTTTTTTTTTTTTTTATGAGTACAAGATATGCTTACCTGGAGGATGACGGATTTGGGCTTTGGCTCATGCTTTCAGAGGACCAAAGGTTCTGGATCCTGGCTCATGTTTTCAGAGGCCTAGGATTTTTGGATCTTGGCTCATGTTTTCAGAGGACCAAGGGTTTTTTGGGCTTTGGCTCATGCTTTCAGAGGACCAAAGGTTCTGGATCCTGGCTCATGTTTTCAGAGACCTAGGATTTTTGGATCTTGGCTCATGTTTTCAGAGGACCAAGGGTTTTTTGGGCTTTGGCTCATGTTTTCAGAGGACCAAAGGTTCTGGATCCTGGCTCATGTTTTCAGAGACCTAGGATTTTTGGATCTTGGCTTATGTTTTCAGAGGACCAAGGGTTTTTTGGGCTTTGGCTCATGTTTTCAGAGGACCAAAGGTTCTGGATCCTGGCTCATGTTTTCAGAGGCCTAGGATTTTTGGATCTTGGCTCATGTTTTCAGAGGACCAAGGGTTTTTTGGGCTTTGGCTCATGCTTTCAGAGGACCAAAGGTTCTGGATCCTGGCTCATGTTTTCAGAGACCTAGGATTTTTGGATCTTGGCTCATGTTTTCAGAGGACCAAGGGTTTTTTGGGCTTTGGCTCATGTTTTCAGAGGACCAAAGGTTCTGGATCTGGCTCATGTTTTCAGAGGCCTAGGATTTTTGGATCTTGGCTCATGTTTTCAGAGGACAAGGGTTTTTTGGGCTTTGGCTCATGCTTTCAGAGGACCAAAGGTTCTGGATCCTGGCTCATGTTTTCAGAGGCCTAGGATTTTTGGATCTTGGCTCATGTTTTCGGAGGACCAAGGGGTTTTTTGGGCTTTGGCTCATGTTTTCAGAGGACCAAAGGTTCTGGATCCTGGCTCATGTTTTCAGAGGCCTAGGATTTTTGGATCTTGGCTCATGTTTCAGAGGACCAAGGGTTTTTTGGGCTTTGGCTCATGTTTTCAGAGGACCAAAGGTTCTGGATCCTGGCTCATGTTTTCAGAGACCTAGGATTTTTGGATCTTGGCTCATGTTTTTAGAGGACCAAGGGT
>NC_044912.1:52640089-52641380 GCF_001633185.2 Quercus lobata | reverse complement strand
TTGGCTCATGTTTTTAGAGGACCAAAGGTTTTGGATCCTGGCTCATGTTTTCAGAGGCCTAGGATTTTTGGATCTTGGCTCATGTTTTCAGAGGACCAAGGGTTTTTTGGGCTTTGGCTCATGTTTTCAGAGGACCAAAAGTTCTAGATCCTGGCTCATGTTTTCAGAGGCCCAAGATTTTTGGATCTTGGCTCATGTTTTCAGAGGACCAAGGGTTTTTTAGGCTTTGGTTCATGTTTTCAGAGGGCCAAAGATTCTGGATCCTGGCTCATGTTTTTAGAGGCCTAGGATTTTTGGATCTCGGCTCATGTTTTCAGAGGACCAAGGGTTTTTGGAATCTAGTGGCCTACATGTTCAGAAGGACCAAGGTGGGTTTTTTGGGCTTTTGGCTCATGTTTTCAGAGTGACCAAAGGTTCCGGATCCTGGCTCATGTTTTCAGAGGCCTAGGATTTTTGGATCTTGGCTCATGTTTTCAGAGGACCAAGGGTTTTTGGGCTTTGGCTCATGTTTTCAGAGGACCAAAGGTTCTCGATCCTGGCTCATGTTTTCAGAGACCTAGGATTTTTGGATCTTGGCTCATGTTTTCAGAAGACCAAGGGTTTTTGGGCTTTGGCTCATGCTTTCAGAGGACCAAAGGTTCTGGATCCTGGCTCATGTTTTCAGAGACCTAGGATTTTTGGATCTTGGCTCATGTTTTCAGAGGACCAAGGGTTTTTTGGGTTTTGGCTCATGTTTTCAGAGGACTAAAGGTTCTGGATCCTGGCTCATGTTTTCAAAGACCTAGGATTTTTTGGATCTTGGCTCATGTTTTTAGAGGACCAAGGGTTTTTTTGGGCTTTGGCTCATGTTTTCAGAGGACCAAGGTCTGGAATCCTGGCTCATATTTTCAGAGGCTCTAGGATTTTTTGGATCTTGGCTCATGTTTTCAGAGGACCAAGGTTTTGGGGCTTTGGCTCATGTTTTCAGAGGACCAAAGGTTCTGGATCCTGGCTCATGTTTTCAGAGGCCTAGGATTTTTGGATCTTGGCTCATGTTTTCAGAGGACCAAGGGTTTTTTGGGTTTTGGCTCATGTTTTCAGAAGACTAAAGGTTCTGGATCCTGGCTCATGTTTTCAAAGACCTAGGATTTTTTGGATCTTGGCTCATGTTTTCAGAGGACCAAGGGTTTTGGATCCTGGCTCATGTTTTCAGAGACCTAGGATTTTTGGATCTTGGCTCATGTTTTCAGAGGACCAAAGGTTCTGGATCCTGGCTCATGTTTTCAGAGGCCTAGGATTTTTGGATCTTGGC
>NC_044912.1:52261197-52304434 GCF_001633185.2 Quercus lobata | reverse complement strand
GCACACCTAGAGTTGCTCTAGAAGTAAAAACTCTAGCTCCAGAAATAAGAGTGAGGGATGGAATGCCGAATGCACTTGCTTTTTAAAATTTAGGAAAATGTATCTTATAAAACAAAATCTTTATTTCCTTGCACTACAAATTTCAACTATTAAGATATTTAATAGAAGGAACCTATCCGGAACTTTTTTGTGAGTTCCAACTGCTCTTGCTTCTTCTATGTAAAACGAGCTAGTCAACAATTATTTCCTTCTTCACGTTCTACGTCTGAATGTAGAAGTTTATAAATTATGAAGAAGACAAACCTTGCCATACTTCTGACTTCTTGCTTGGAGGTGTAAGCCATCCTGCTGGATTCCATAGACTTCAGCCTAGGAAAAGAAGTAAAATTTGTCAAAAAAGATTGATCATTAATTCATGCTTGCTGGAATAGGTCAATGATGAGAAGTGTGTGTAAGACATATATAAGCAGTTATAGAATAATTGAAATTCTAGATGGATTCAGAACATCCTCTAAGTTGTTCTTTGAAGCCCACATTACCCTTTTGAATTACATCATTAGATAGCATCTTCTAATGCCATTAGAAAACATCAAACATAGGATTGTTTACCTGGTGAGCATTGCTAACAGGGATATGAAATGTGCTATTAGAATATATTTTAAACTCTTGAGGCTTTCTAGGGCCAAAATGGCCAAATGGCCATAAAATCCTAACTATATAGTTAATAGTTCTAGTTACCAAATTATATTATTTACTAGCATCTTGAGTCTAAAAGACTCGATTTTGGCTTATAAACCGTGTGTCAGAGACTCGATTTTCATGGTCTAATCATTTCCGATGTGACATATTTTTCCACGTGGTGACCACATGAAAATCGAGTCTCTAAGACTTGATTTGTAAACCTTATAAAGGTCAAAGAGAACCCAGATCTAGAAGAACCCAGAGAAAAAAAAAAAACAAAAACAAACAAACAAACAAACAAACCAGAAACAGAGAGAAGAACCCAGGTCGCGTGCGCCGTGCGCGACCCAGGCTAGGCAGCGCGGTGCGCGGTGACCCAGGCCAACCGATCCAGGTTCTTCTCTGATGTTTTAGGTTCTTCTCTCTTTCTGTTTCTAGTTTTTTTTTTTTTTTTTTTTTCTCTCTGGGTTCTTCTCTGATATGTTCTGGGCAGGTCGCCTTTCCTATCTGATCTGATTCTTTCTCCCTTTGATCTGATTGTTGTGTTTCTGGATTTCTTAAAAAAAAAAAAAAATTGTGTATTTTGGCTTGTACGAGAGACTTGAGAGTTAGAATTTTTTTAAATTTTTTTGGTTTATAAATCGAGCCTTAGAGACTCGATTTCCAAGTAGGAAAAAGATGCCACATCAGACAATGGAAATCGAGTCTTTGAGACTCGATTTAGAGGCCAAAATCGAGTCTTTCAGACTCGAGATGCTAGTAAATAATATAGTTTAGTAACCAGAACTACTAACTATATAGTTAGAATTTTATGGTCATTTGGCCATTTTGGCCGCTTTCTAGGGTACTTCTCATGTGAAGCCGCTTAAAGATTCACAAAATCAAGCTTTATATCAGCATAAACCTTTCACATATCTCTGAACTAATTGAGATGGAACTCTAAAATCTGCAATTGGAGAGCTCGTCAATTTATCAGGCTGTTCTAATTCATCATTCACATCAAATCCCAAAGATCCAAAATCTTCAAATGATAATACAGGCTGTATCTTCTTGTCATCAAGGCCGATCATAACAGGATTCTCTAAACTAAGTTTTGTGGCAAGATGATTTACTTTTTCATTTAAGGTAGCAAATAATAGCAAATTCTGTTATTAAGGCTCAGAATTACATGAAACGACACTATCTTTGCCAGCAAACTCATTTGGTACAATCAAATTTTTTAAGGTTTAAACCTACCACTTAAGAATCCAATCAAAACCCATGAAAATACTACAAAAAAGAAGCAAAATCCATACTAAATCAACAAAACCCATACCAATATGAACAGATTGATATCCAAAAAATAACCCAAACCCATAAAATCTCGAAACCCAAAGTTTGGGGAAATAACTAATCAAACAATAACAGAAATCAGAACAAACCTTGAGGTTAGGTGCGGTGGCACCAGCTCCAAAACGACAGTGCGGCGGAGCCAGCGGCGGGTGGAGCTCCGGTCCGGTGGTAAGAGTAGAGGAGTATATAGAATAGGTCTAGGAGTGTGTGAGGAATATAATTGTGTGTGAGAGGGTGTATGGGTTTTTCTTAAATGTATGACGTAGCAAACACTGATTGGTGGCGCAAATCTAACCTTTTACGCCAGCTCTTGACAGCATATTTTCTCTTTACTTTTATCTAGAGTATTTTTAGTAAAAAGTTTTCAGTTTCAACAAAATAAATGGATCCTATAAACAGATCCCATTGACTATAGATTTTTTTTCCCTCTCTTTATTACCGTTTGAAACCCTAGGCGAGTAGGTTCAAATTACAACTTTCAAGGCCAGGTAGTAGTATTTTGTATTTAAAATAATTATTTAAGTTGAGACAAGACATTTGTGGTTGTCTTTCAAAAAAAAAAAAAAAAAAGACATTTGTGGTTGTGGTTCTTTTTTTTTTTCTTCGTTTGAGAGTTTAAATGGAATATAGTAATCCAAACATTTGAAGTTACTTTTTAAATTATATTGGTATACTGAAAAATTGTTATGTGGTACAAATTTGCTAAGTATTTGAAATAGGAGAATATTTAATTATCTTTGTATAAATTTGTAAAATAATATCACCTTATCTGTAATTAAGATATACTTGAACCTCTATAAATATTATTTTTGACAAGATTGTTAATTTATATATATATATTTATATATATATATATATATATATTAATATTAACTCATTATTAAATTAATTATGACATCATCACGGTTCTACCTTGGTCAAACCTTAGTTCAACCTCAAAACCTTGAACTCCCTTTTACGGTTTATTGAACGGTTTAGGTTTTAAAATTATGGGCCCAAAAGGGTAATTGAACTTTTTAGAGCTTAAATTAAATCCACTCAAGTAAATTAACATAGGGCCTCTTAAAATACAATTTTTTATTTTGAGAATCACTAATCATCCTTTTAATTTATGACTATTTGTTGGTTTCTTAAACCTTGTGATATATATGAAATTCTGTGTTCGAAACTTCTTGCCAGCAATTTGGGGTCATCTCCAAGTGAATCCTCTTTGTAATAACTTGGTGTGTGTGGGAAAAAAAAATTATGACTATTTGTTTGTACATAAGCCAAGTTGATCTCACAAAATTTTAGTAATTTATTTTCTTATGATTTGAACAAGAAATAAAGATAAAATACATGTCAAAATTGTAGTTGTTACAATTAGCTTATTAAATTAATTACTAATATAGTTTGCTTTATGTAAATCTCTACTACCAAAGATTCAAGAAATTTAAAATATTATTTCACCATTTAAATAGTTTCACATTTTCAATGCAATTTTCATTATTTAAACTATATGTATACAGGTTATGATTTCATTAAATAAGAACTTAAGAAGACCTAAAACTACTCAAAATGAGGACTCATTTCATCATTGTAGAAAAATTGATAACACATTCACATTTAGTATTCACAGTCAACAGGTGTCATTTCTTTAACATCGTGATTGCATTAAAATTGGTAGGGTTTTAACATTATTCAAAAAGGATTAAATTCAAGAGGGATTATTAAAAAAAAAAAAGCTTTGGACTGTACTTGCACTATGATAGGAAGGAAAATTGTTATTTCATATTGTCTATTTCACACAATCTATATATGGACATCAGGTATGGTGTGAAATGGGAGTGACCCCTTGAGACAGGGTCCTAATTTATTGAAAGTATTGAGGAGATAACATAGCTAAAGCACATTTTTATTTCATTTCATATCACTAGCCATATGTATAGAAGATGATTGAACAATCACAAATAGGACACAGCCTATTGGAGGCTAATTGTTTATTTACTATTTTCATAAAACACACCCTTATATTAAACACCTTCGAAACATGCTAGTTCCATTTGATTGATCAGGGAGAGTTGCCTCCAGCTCCAACACCAGCATTAGGAATGTCCCCATTGCCACCATCTCCTCCAATACCAGGACCTGCAGGACCAAAAGCAGTAGAGCCTCCAAGATAACCTGAGCCAGGAATGCCTGCAAAAATACGGAATCCAGTCCCGAGAGGGAATAAGAATGGCCAAGTAAAGCCGAAGTCGAAATTCTGAGGCTGGTAGACCTGATCATCTTTCTTTGGCACATTTCTTCCTCCTTCAGCACCAGTGAGAAATGCAATAAGAAATAGAGCGAAAACGAGCAATGCCTTAGTAGTCTTCCCCATTATATTTTTATCTTTTGTCTTTGTTTTTAGTATGGAGAGAATTGCTTCATGGCCACTCGAATTTATAGTGAAACTTGTGAAAATGAGGTTTTCTTACTTAACTTGATTTGGGAATGAAATTTAATGTTCTATGCATGGGAGGCTTGGTTATTTTAGAAAGAATGATGTGGTGACTTAACGTAATATAGTTGATAAATTAAATCTGCATGGGCATTTGCTTAATTGTTTTGGCAGTAGATTTTCTTAATCTTCCAATAGTTTCGTCTTTGCTAATAGCATCATGATTCATGAACCCATAAAGTTAATGCGTCAGGTTGCAAAATCATTTTCAAGCATATAATTTTTAAGTGGAATAATATGATGGATCAGAGCATAGGTAGAGAAGTTGAGCAGGTGTAGCGTGCAGGTAAAACATTTGGCCTCATGTCTGAAAATAATAAGTTTGATACAACATTTTCATAATTACTGACGTAACATGCTGTAACTAGTAATTAGTGTATGATAAATGTGGTCAGTGGTGGACTCCATTGATGAGATGTTGCTCAAATTAAACTTATTATGAAACTAGTAACAATGGTTAATGAAATTTCCATGAGACAATCATGGGGTATGAGGTAGCCTGCCAATTACTTCTTCTGAGTGAGAGCTTTATACACTGGATACAATTCTTTTTTAAGTACTGTGGTATAAGCCTCGTATTAGCGTGGATTTTTTTAATGCTATCTTTTATTTTGAGCTCTAACTGCTCATATTGTTCTTACTGATATATAAGGGGGGGAAAGCGAGTCTAAATAAAAAGGAGCTTATAAAGACAAAGAACATAAAAGATTAACGTGATTCCCTTTGACAGTCTGCATTGTAGTTCATAATCAAGAGTGGCCTCTCTTGATTTTCAACCAGTAATTAACTATATAACTACACATGACAAAAATCTATAAATAGTAGTGGCATTACCCCATTTGGGTAATTGATGGAAGTGGGTGTGTGAATGTGAATATGAGAGAAGGAAAACTACTCTCCATTTCTACTTTAACTTTCTGTGGAAGGATTCTTAGGCTCCTCAGAGTGTGATTCATTGTGTCTTGCTTTCGTTGTTGATATTATGTGATCGAATTAATCAATCCTACTTGTGCATACACGTTTTTTCTTTCAAATATTGGTATCTGATCAACAATACAAACAAACTGTCTCCAATAAGAATTGTGCCAATGGATGGTTATATATGAGGATATAACAGCTCTAATAACTTGGGGAAAAAACTATAATGGAACTTCACTAATCAATGATATAATATGACCAAAGCTTACGATAAAGTTAGATGGAATTTTCTGAAGGCAGTGCTTGTGGTGATGAAGTTTGACTCAAAATGGATTAATTGGATTATGGAGTGTGTCACCTCTGTGCAATTTACCTTACTCATTAATGGTCACATGTCTAAGTCTTTCACACCAACTCAAGGGTTGAGGCAAGGGGACCCTCTATCCCCTTACTTGTTTCTTTTTTGTGCTAATATCCTCTCCATCTCCCTTACACAAGCTGAAACCTTAAACAAGTTAAAAGGGGTTAAAGTTGGAAGGAATGGCATTTCATTTACCCATCTGTTGTTTGCTGATGACTCCCTTCTGTTCTTCAAGAAGGATAAGCACTCTGTTGACACCTTGCTGAAAATTTTGGATTGGTATTGTAGGGTATCTGGGCAGTCTATCAATCCCCTCAAATCTGATTTATTTTGCTCACCTAATATGCCTATGGAAGACCAGGAAGCCTTGGCTAGAAAGCTGAAAGTTAATCTGGTGCATACTCCTACCAAGTACCTCGGCCTCAACTTTAAGCTTAAGGGTAACAAAATAGCTGATTTTCACTTCTTGGTTGAAAAACTCCAGTCCAAATTGCAGGGTTGGAAGGTGAGGTTATTATCACAAGCAGGAAGAACAACTCTTATCTCCTCTGTGCTTCAATCTTTACCATTATACACATTCTCTTGTTTTAAGGTTCCTGATCAGGTGTGTAATGAGATGGATACCATTATTAGAGCCTTTTGGTGGGGGCATGGGCAAGGTGAGAAAAAACTTCACCTTTTGAATTGGGAAAAATTCTGTCAACCTAGGAGGAAGGGAGGTCTTGGTATTAAAAAGTTTGGTCCCATGAACCATGTTATGCTTGCAAAGCAATATTGGAAGTTGTACCAAAATCCTAACTCTTTGCTGGCAAGAACTTTTAAGGCTAAATACTACCCACATTGTTCTTTACAAGAATACACTCCAAAGTCTCATCATACTTGGTGTTGGAAGAACATTGTTAAGCAAGGTGATTCTAGACTTAGGGAGGGGCAGTGGAGAGTTGGTAATGGTTTCAATATCCCTCTTACTCATCAAAACTGGTTTCCTAGTGCTCATGGTACTTTGCATCATCCTGAAATACAAACTGGTACAGTGGGGGATCTTATTGACCACAATTCCAAAACTTGGAAAGCTGATTTGGTCCGAACCTTATACCCCTTTCCTTTGAGCAAACAAATCCTTCAAATTCCTTTACCTAAAGCTCATGATGTGCAAGACCAGTTGCTTTGGAAGTTTTCCAATGAGGTTAACGGTAACTATGGAGTCAAAAGAGCCTATGAGATTCTTATACAAGATGCCCTTTCTTCTGGAAATATTCATGGAGACCAAAATGTGTGGAATCTGATTTGGGGAGTCAAAGTTCCTTTGAAAATCAATACTTTTGTTTGGAAACTTATCCAGGACAGATTACCCACTCTTAGTAATCTAAACAACAGAGGCATCTCAACCCAAACAACATATCCCCTCTGTAATTCTGATGTTGAATCTTCAACTCATCTCTTTCTCCTCTGCCCATTTACTAGAGCTTGTTGGCACGGATCAGCCTTGGCTGTACATGCTACTGACTTTAGGAGTTTAAGTGTCCAGCATTGGCTTTCAACAATCCTCATGAAGTTCAAATCCAGGGAGCCTTCTTCTATGGCTTACTTACAAGCAATTTTTACAACCCTTTGGCATATTTGGTTACACAGGAACCGAGTGCTATATGATGGGTTACAACCTAATCCTATGAGCGTGATTTTAATCTCTCAATCTATGGCTTGCAAGTACAAAGAGGCTTTCCTTGATCAACCAAGACACACTTGTCAGCCAAGAAGATATCAACCAGAACACTACTCATCCTTGGGGCAGTGGCAGTTGATCGTTAAGCTTGCTGGAGCCAGGAGCAAGAAGCCAAATCGCTGGTCTTCAGCTTATGAAGCTATTACTAGGCAGGGAGATAGCTTGTTTTATGGTGTTAATAGTAGTGTAGCTGATACAACATGTGGGGCACTGTTGGATGCTATGGTGGAAGTTGCTCTCAAAGCAAAAAACCATGGTTTCCAGTATGTTTTGTTTCTAGGCACCAGCAGACAATTAGTCCATCTAATTCAGCATAGGAAGACCACAAATCGGCTGCAACAGATCTGGCTTGCTGATTTAGACTTTTTGAACCATAATGGGTTTTGCTGTGATGTGTACTTAGTGCCTAAACTTGTTGTAAATTCTGTTTGGTCAGTTGCTAACTTGGCATGTCAAATGCCTCTGAACTGTAGCTGGTTTAATCCAGCTGTTGTGTAGTCTGTTGGTTTGTTTTTCTCCCGTGTGGTATCAAAAAAAAAAAAAAATGATATAATATTATAATACAAATATATGTTTAAAGGTAGTATTCGTTGAGTATTTTTACAGTTCGTCTTTCGAATGCTAACACTATATGTTTTATATTTCAGACACTAACATAAAGTAGCACATGTTTTGATGTCTGCAACACAGTCAACCGAAGTGAGAATGCAAGACGTCTATTGCAAATCATAAGCCTTCTAGCTGGCGAGACTGTCCATGTTCAAGATTAACCTGAATTGAAGCTTCATTAAGCCACAACAAACCCTAACCTACACAAGCTTTATTTATTTATTTGAAAGAAAAGATAGATATTCAAGCTTTATTAATGTGGATTATCTCGTTTAAATAATCAGAAGAAATTTAACTCTAATTTGGCTTGAAGCTAACTCCATTGAACCCGCTATATGACAATTGAAAAGACCATACATGCATAGTTTTGGTCACATAACTTTTTTAATAAGTAATGTGACTTGTTTAAATTATACACATAATTAGTCTTATAAAATCCCCAATGTAATGAGTTAAAGAAGAGACTCTGCCGCTCGATATTTGGGACCAATATAACAGTTACCGACCCATTTGAGCAATGATTTGTTCACAAATCATTTTCTACATATATAAACCTGTGGAAAACACTAAGGCGGATTCGACTGAAATGTTTGCGTCTGCGTTTTTCCTTTTTTTTTTTTCCACGCGTTTTTGAGACTTGCGGCTACTGTTCATGCACTGATCAATAAACAGTAGCCGCAAAGTTAGACTTTTCAAACTTTTTTCAGCCAATTAGTGCACATCGTGTACTGTTTATAGACCCACAAATTTCATTTTTCAACAACTTTTTCATTAAAAATGGGTCCCACGATACTATTTACACATTTAAAAATTATTTTGCTACAGTGTTTTTTAGTTTTCAGTTTCAGTTTTCAATTGTATCCAAACGGACCCTAAGAGTCTATTCACAATGGAATGGTGGCAGGGCTGGAATGGAGGCATATCCCTGCCAAGATTATTAAATATCAACACAATACATGGAACATTGAGCTTATAAATATCAAAGAAAAACTAGAAATAAAATACATCAAATGGCTCGTGGAGTCTCTCAAAGCAATCTGTATGCATGATCCAACGGAGTTAGTCTCTAGTGCATCCATTGCAGGCAACTGATGTCTGACAACAGATGAGATCCACAATTTTCCGCATTTCCCCTCCCTGTTTACTGTGAGACATCTGTTGTGTGCAATGGATGCATAAGAAACTGACTCCCTCCAAAGACAATTTTGGAGCAAAATCCATTGAGCTGAAAAGTAAAAAATACACGAGAAGAAAGATTGAATAAGAACCATTGAAAGCAATAGAAAAGGAAAGTCAACTAACTATGTATCATCTTGCATGTTTCTTTCTCCACTCAGTGCGTCCTCGATTTATTTCAAGCCCATCACCTGACACTCTCAGTAAATGTAGAAACTGACGTAAATCTTCATTGTTTTCTGCAGCAGCTATAGACCCATTAGTTCCTTGAATCTTAGAAATTGCTTCGGCATCCTCTACTGGTTCCACACTGGTTAGTGAATCAACTATGTCATCATGTTGGCACTCCCGTCTGTAATCTAAAGTAATAGTTTGCAGTTCATGGCTATCAATGATTTCTTGAGGCAAGCTCTGTGGTAGAAAAAAAAAATGTATTACTCAACCAGCTTTATAATATTAACAGGAAGTATCATCAACAACAAAAACATGAGCCATAATAAGTCACTTAAGAATGATGCAGCGTACAGATATTTTTAGGTGGGTGGGGAAGGCTACAAAGATCCCCATAAATTCTAATGAATTCAAACCTTTCAACACTCGTAACAATAAAAAGATAATTTTCTATCAGATGTTAATCATTACATTCATATTGATTTCCAAAATTAGGAAGAAATAATTGGATGAACTGGGTCAAATCAGCAATGAATTTGTCATATGTAAAGTCATCATTAAAAATAACAGTACTTCCTCCTCCCATAATAATGGGTGGAGGGCAAGGTTGTGAGTTCAAAACAGACTAGGAGAGGGTAACTTACTAATAAAACAACAAAATGTGAATAATGCCATCATTCTTTTTCTTTTTCTTTTTCTTTTGTGGGGGCTATATAGATGAAATTCATTAAACATGGAAAAAAAAAACATATAAATTACAAGCAAGAATCCCCCTAAGGGCTTCAACTTGACCGCTCTGCGGGAGCAAACAAGTTGGTAGACTGCATACAAGTTTGCCTCCCTTTTAACCCAATGAGAAGTTAAAAAACTACGAAAATCAAACAGTGCTGCTAAGGTCTAGACTTCGTGAACGATATTCTTTATTTGCAGACTAGCCTTTATAGCATGATTTTTTTTTTTTTGATAAGTAATAAAGATATATATTCAAGAAACTACCTTATGCAGAAAAACATAAGGCAGAGAGAAAAATACAATGGGAAAGAAAGAGAAAAAAAAGAAAAAAGAAAGGAAAGGATACTAATTACACAGGAGAGAGCTAAGGAACAAAGGGAGGGAATCACTAGAGGTGAGTCCCCAAGCCCTAAACCAGTCAAGCAAAGAGCCACTGAAAAAGGCCAATAACTGGTCATCCGAACTTTCCATGTCCTCAAAAGTCCTACTATTTCGCTCCCTCCAAAGACACCACATCAAGCATAATGGAGCTAAGTTCCAAATGCCTAGACACATGCTTTCCAAGCCAATTCCACCAACCAAATAGAGTATCCGCAACCAATCTTGGCAAGACCCAAAAAATCCCAAAAGATCTAAATACCAAACTCCACAGCCGATAAGCCTTACCACAGTGAAGTAACAAATGATCCACCGTCTCCCCATTACAACGGCACATGATACACCAGTCAACAAAAGCCATCCTTCTACCCCTCAAATTGTCACCTGTAAGGATCCTATCCCATACAGCAGTCCACACAAAGAAGGAAACACGCCGAGGAGCCTTAACCTTCCAAACACCTTTTCAAGGAAAAATAATGGGCAAGGGGCTTCTCAACTTATTGTAAAACGAACGAATATCAAAAACCCCATTCTTTGTCAACTTCCATCGCATATGATCTCCATTCTCAGTGGGAGGTAGATTTGAACTCAAAGTACAAAGAAATTCATCCACACCAGCCATTTCCCAATCATTTGGTCTCCGAGTAAAATGAACATTCCAGCTTCTCCGATCCTCTAACCCCAACCGTTCAAGAGAAGAGGCCACTGATGCCTCTTTGTTGGATGCAATCCCATACACACTCGGAAAGGTTGATTGAAGTGGAGAATCCCCACACCATTGATCTGTCCAGAGTTTAACTCTATCTCCCACCCCTACCACAAAGCGAATATTTTTTCTAAAATCCTCCCACCCCATGCGGATGCTTCTTCACAAGCCACACCCATGAACCCCTCTACCTAGCTTGGAAGTCCATCCCACCCATTCTTTCCCAACCTTGAGAGCTATAACCCTTCTCCAAAGGCTTGTCTGCTCAATCCCAAACCGCCATAACCACTTCCCTAGTAAGGCTTTGTTAAAAGTAGTTAATTTCCTTACTCCTAACCCACCATTTTTCAAAGGTGCACACACCTTGTCCCATCCCACCAAATGAGTCTTGGAGTCCCCCCACAAGAAATCCCTTTGTAACCTCTCAATTTTATTGGCCACATGTGTAGGGATGGTAAAAAGAGATAAAAAATAAGTGGGGAGACTAGCTAATGTGCTTTTAAGCAACGTTAGTCTTCGCCCTTTAGACAAATACATCTTCTTCCAACTGGCCAACTTGCGCTCAATTCTCTCCAAGATAGGATTCCAAATAGTGGGAGACTTGTGGGATGCCCCCAATGGCATACCAAGATAGGTCATAGGCAGAGACCCAATCCGGCATTCCAAAATCTCTGCCAAGACATGGACATTAGGAACCTCCCCAATGGGAACCATCTCACTCTTCAACGCATTAACCTTTAAACCTGTCACTGCCTCAAAACAAAGAAGAAGCATCTGAACATATGGAATCTGCTCCTCATTTGCATCGCAAAACAGAATCGTATCATCCGCAAACAAAAGATGCAAGACACATACCCCTCCACCCCGTCTACCATCAGCCCTAAAGCCTCGAAGTAAACCAGCCCCTTCAGCTCTTTTCATCACCTTACTGAAGACCTCCATCATAACCAAAAACAACATGGGAGATAGCGGGTCCTCTTGTCTCAATCCCCTCGAACTCTCGAAAAAATCAGTTGGAGACCCATTAAACAAGACTGAGAATTGGACAATAGATATGCATGTGCGGATCCACCTACACCACCTCACCCCAAATCCCATTCTCTTCAACAAATCAAGTAAAGCCTCCCACTTCACATGATCATAGGCTTTCTCAATAGCATGATGTATCACTGAATCCATGCATGACTTTGCATTCCCCTCAATGGTCACTTTAGGGAGACCATTTATATAAGACATATTTATGTAAAGACACCTTATCTAGAGTTTATTACTTTATTTTCCTGATAAGTCTGCTATCCTGTTTGTTTGTTTTTTTTTTTTTCAATTGTTGATGAGTAATAAGAAATATTATCACTACCAAGCTTTTTATGTAAAAAGTTTCCCCTTTTAATTTAATTTTAGTTCTTTAATTTGTGGTCCTCCTTTTGAAGAAACAAAAGGAATTCAGAAGCTTGAAAAGGCACTCTCCACCCATATCTGAGAAGTAAAGCAGTTTTTCAGCAGGAGTTTTTCTTGGTACCATTTATTTCACCCGCTTTACAGGGCACCCTACCTGGAAACAAAGGCATGGAATATACTACGGACCTCTCCAACCCTATACAAATTATGGGTGCTGAAGTGCTCTAGAAAGTGGCTCCATTGTAAGGATACTTTTAATTAAAAGTCAGTGACTAAAAGAAAGAAGAGGGGGGGGGGGGGGGATTAAGAAGCTTTGGCATCTGTTTAACAAGAGTACTGCTAATATTAATAAAAGATGGCTTCAACCAACCTCCAGAACCCATCCAATGTAGGTGACATTATTAACATGCTGGTTCATGTCCAGATCAGCTCTTCTGGGCTGCAAAAAATCAATACTGAGATGTGGGACCTCGAAAAACTGTTCAAATAATTTAGATCAACCAAATGATCTTACCACAAGTCCCAGCTTAGAATGATCAGCAGGATCTTCCAGTTTTGGTATTCTTCTCAAACTACTACTGTTCTCCTCAGGAATTGCTAATCTAGAAAAGCCAAACCGACAAAACATAAAAATTAAAAATATCAAACAAAGTCAATAATGAGAATAACAGTAGTACAAAATATAGAGATGTTTAGAGATGATCAGAACTTATCAACTTAAGCTATAAGTAATCTATACACCCCATATTATATTCACCTGGGATGTTTCCAATTATATCTTGTGATGTAAAAATATCTACCACAATCTTCAGTTATTTCATTTCGCATAAAATTAGATCCCCATCTAATCCATGTAACAGAAGAATTTAACAAGAGTAGGTCCTACACGGTATATCAAGAAAAAAATGGCACTGCTTCCATGTTAGTAAAATCTTTTATTACAAGTAAAGCTTTTCAGGCCAAAAAAAAAAAAAAAAACAAAGGATTGACCATTTATTGTTGCAAATGATTATTTCAACAATATACCAGGTAAAACCATTGATTTGAGGAAAATTGAGACCTTACCCAAAAAGAAAGAATATTAAGAGAATGGCATTTTTCTTGGGGGAGGAGTTCAAAACTTAATTCTTGAGCCTTTCAACCTTTCTGAAGTTATGCCCTTTCCATGCATGAAATTATTTTTTATTTTTTTCTTTTTTTGTTATGCTTACTCATAGGATATAAAAATAGGAATGCATGCATTTAAATGTTAGTTTAGGTCTTCCTCTACCTTCTCTTGTTCCATCGACCTAAATCAACTAACTCCTTAATTGGTGAATTAATTACTCTCCTTTGCAAGTGAGCAAACCATATAAAGCAACTCTCATTTTTTTGAGTTTGTTACTTACATAAAACTAAATCATCATTACTTATATAAAAAAATAAAAATAAAAATAACTCAAAATTTATTAAATGTTTTTTTTTTTTGATAAGTGAAAATTTATTAAATGTTACGATAAAACATTATAGCTTGCATGACTTAATTTTTTCCAAGCTTCATTAAATGTTACTATAAACATTACACATTTATCAATCTCCGGTACTTTTTCAATTGGTTACATGTAAACTCAAGCTTTGTTAAATGTTTGCAATTGTAGAGCAAGATTCAATAACATAGTTGCTCCAGCTCTACACTAACATCTTCTGATATTTTTGAATGTAAAAATATTCAACAACCTTCATTAATAATTTAGTCAGTTTATCATACAAACTTAACTATTTCTCACACTCTTGCTTTAGATAATTAGATTGCTTATGATTTAATGCATTTCCAACAGTGTACTCTACATTTTCAAAATGCTCTCTCTCAAGCTTGCAAAAGACAATTTACTGTGATGAAATTTGGTGCCTCATACAAACCTACAAAAGAACAGGTAGCACCTTGACCCTATGTATTGTAAAACTATCTATTCTCCCAATCTCATTAAATAAATTAGTTCCTATCAAATTTTAATATATTGATGAATATTATCTTATTTACAATGTCCCATCACACATATGACAAAGATGTGAGCAAAAGGGTTTCAACCATCGCACAATAAAAATATGCCAAGCAAAATCATGCCATCTTGCAAGTGTTAATTATGATGAAGCCAATGTGCCATGTGAATTACATTTTGTAAACTGTATAAAACCATTTACAAGAAAATCAGATATTTTATACCTAGAGAAAACAAGGCATCCTTACCTGGGTTCTCGCGGACAATAAACTAAATACTCATCCCGTACATCATCGCTAACTTTCTGAAGACGTCTGGTGTCTTCGTTCATCATCACCCACTTGCTGAAACATAAGGTTCACATGATAAACTTTGACAATGCATCTCAAATCAGATAGACAAAGTTAGAAATAATTGCAAGAATTGCTAAGTCAAGTGTTGAGTTAATCTGACAACAAATGTTCGATAGCTTCCACAACGGTGATCTTTGAATCAAGATGAGATTGATTAATTAATAAACAGAATTTTTAACCAAAAAAAAGTGTGCAGGGGGGTCGTAAATTATGAAGTAAAAAAAGTAAAATATTAAGATGGATAATTTAAGCACATTCTGGCACACACCAGACTAGCATAGTTTTTGTCAATGGTCAAGAGAAGCATTAAATTTATGAATAATTTTGTTCCAGCAGGATAACCTCTTGATCTATATTTATAGTGGCTTCATTTATTTTCTGATTTGCAAAGAAGCTACTACAGGAAGGAATTGAAATGTTTAATCTTAGAGTAGAATATATATTTTTTCAGAATATTATAAGGAAAGAAAAAATGCAAAAAAATACATATAAATCCATGGTCGCTCTTCAATCCCCATAACAGCAGTCACATCCAGTTTTGCGAATGATCTTTTTAGCTAAATTGTTGAGTACTGTAGCTAGGAATCACCACCAAAAAAAAAAAAAAAAAGGCTCTCCACACCCTGCTCATCATTACTCATTACTATTCAAAATTCTGAAAAAAGCTACAATAATTGTTAGCCATACCAAGCACTGCATCATATTTTATATGCTACTCTCTCTCTCTCTCTCTCTCTCTCTCTCTCTCATCTGCAAAGTGATCTGCTGATGTTGTTGGCCATTTGGCTTCACCAGTTGTTGGGGGCCAACTTGGACTTGGTATTGTTGGTGGGTGGCTGATCTGGCCATTAGGCTGCTGATTTGGCAGTGCGGTGGCAAATTGGTGTTGTCAAACATTGTAGGGGGAGCCTAGGAGAGGGGCCTAACAGAAGGGGGTGGGAATAGGGGAAGGAGTGAAAAAAGTGATGGGAAGAAAGGAAAAAACAAAAAGAATTTATTTGAATATTTAATAGGATGTATAAGAAAATTAAGGGTGGGATGCCAACAAACTTTAGGCCAATCGGCATCATCTCCTAGTGTTTCCAACGAAAACATCTAGGATTTGAAACCCCCTTGCCCACTTAAAGCGTATCGAAAATGAAGAGTGTGATGTAAGGTGTATTTAAAAAGCGGCTAGCTAAAATAGAAAAGTGGGTTTTTTTTTTGCTAGGTAGAAAAGTGGGTAATTTCTTCAAAATATGAAAAGATTTCGCAGAACTGGATGTGAATGATCTAATATATGGTTCTATCACGGCAACTTTAGGTAGAAAATCATGTTTATGCATCACTTTTGGGGGAATTTCATATCAATATAATAAATTAACTTAGCAATAACATAACAGTATGATCAAGTCACTTACCCAGAAAATAAAAATTAAGATAAAGGAAATTACGGACTATAGTGCATTCTTATTCTTCTCCTTCAAAGGCACCTCAAAATTTTCGGAAATATAAATAATTTTGAAAGCTGGTTGGCAAAGGCCATTTTGGGTGTCATAGGAAAGGAATGGGTCTATTTGGATGGCTACCCTGCATTGCTTGATGTGGTATCTCTAGAGAGAGGAATACCCGGTGCTTTGAAGATACAAAGAGATCTATTCCTCAACTAAAACTTTTTTCTTTAGAACTTTGTTGGATTTTTACATAGTCAATTCTTTGTTCAATTACTGATTTGAAAGATTATGTAATTAATTGATTGTATGGTCCCCAATCATATACTTCGTATACTTGGTGACTTGATTTTTTTGTTATTAATGAAACTTTATTACTTATAAAATAAAAATAAAAGGCTATGTAGTTTGAGCAACAGCTATATGAAATCATGAGATTTATTAACAAAATTGCTTTAAAATTAGATGACACTGAAATGGAGAAAGAGGGCAGTTTCCCAAAACCACAACAAGAGACTAATTGATACATGAGTTTATAACATACATCAAAATCACCCAGAAGAGCATTCTATAATCATCAAAAAAGTGACACTCAGGACTTGAAAATCATATAAACAAGTGAAATGTGGTTGAATTAGTGATGCATGTGTCAAAAACATTTTCCCCATTTAAGATTATAAAAAAGATTCCTCTCTTTCAATATTGTTGCTTCATTTATTTTACCTTATAAGTCTCTTTTGCAAGGGAAAGGACATAAAAAAGAAAGAGTAGCTTAATATGCACCTTGTTGCTCTTCCAATAACTTGACCAGTAGCATGGTCCTTAAGTATCCAATCTCGTCTGGTTCCAATTCTTCCCTCCCCTTGGCACCAAGTTTCAATTTCAATCACATCACTCCTGTACCACCAACCATGTATCAAAATGGAGTTTATCATGTAAGAATCCCATACTAAACTCACAACATAAAAAAGAAGAAGAAAACTCACCAAGCTGGGTATTTGTAGATTTCAATGTGCATGCGAGCAGTAACCCATATGAGATGCAGTTTCCTCATGGTAGGGGTGGTTGCAAAGCCATCTGTTGAAAATCCTACACTCTGTGCATGATTGCATCCAACCTCCTACATCACACAAGGATATTATTATATTGAAGATCTTTGAGAAGAGCCAATCCTTCAATAAGTTTCATTTAAGGTAGAAGGTATCTCTCCCCTGTCCAATAAGATGAAATGAGTAACTGCATATTGATTTTTTCTCTCTCTTTTTTTAGCTTTCTGAAAATGGAAACCAACTTTTCATTCATAATATGGTTAGCTTCAAAAACAATGGAACCATAACTTCTGAATTACCAATTTACCATTTATTAATCTCTAGATATTGAACTAATGAGCAGCCCCCTAACTAAGAGTTACTGAGAATTCAATGCTCACTGACAATTTCTTGATCCAAATCAGAGATATTAAGACAAAAGAATTCAAATTCCAGCATGGTAGCATTCAAATGAATGTAGAGTCTAGTACCTAACAAGCATGCATCTTGACACAGATAATAATAGAAAGCAGAGTGGAATGTTTTCAGAGCACAATGACCAGCCTAAGCAAGTCAACAACAAAGCCATGCAACATTACTCAGGCGCTAAAATTCAGAAATTTACATGACAAAGAAATGGACAGTGACAGAGAAAATAGTAAAACCCATGAAAATAGTAAAACCAACAATAAGAGAAAATCCCATGAAAAAACTTAAGCATCCACATCAAATGTTGCAAAAAAAATGTCATTTTGACACACCAAAAGCCTACTTTATTATTTTACCACGTCATTTTACAATATCTCATTTATCATATGTTCTATCATTCAATTTTTATACATTAAAATAATATTTACTACATATTAAAATAATAAATTATCTCCTCCCCGTCATCACCATCAACAGCATCAACAACAAACTATGAATAAAAAACTTTTTTTTTTTTTAGCATTCTCGGCCGTACCGTTGCAAAATGCAACGGTACTGTTCATATGTGGCAAAAGTTTTAAGATTTAGAACATATTTGGCATTTGGCACATTTAGTGGATGCTCAATTTTGAAAATTCAAAACAATCAGTAGCAAGTGCATGTAACAGAGAACAAAACAATCACAATCAAATCCAGACATCCAAAACCGACAATACCCAGTTGAGAAGTTCCCACAAAAATGTTAGAACAAGTTGCAAATGCATGTCAAAGAGAACAGTACCATCAAACCCAGAAACCCAAAAACCACAAATCCCAACCGATAAACCCATTAACAAAAACCTAAAATTGAATCAATTCAAAGTAAAACTCATTGAAAAGAACAAAAACAAAATGTGGGATTTTCGAAAGAACCTGCAAGAGATTAGCAATGGTTTCAACAGTGGCAGTTTTGTTAATCCCAACTTCATAGCATCTCACTATAAATCTCTCCTTATACGACAATCCATCCTCCGTCAAGCTCCCAAGTCTCAAACGGTCCGCCAGAGTCCCCGACCCTGACCCTGACCCGGATCCGATTACCCGGTCAGACACCACAGCCATAATTGGACCTTTGTACGAAGAACCAGAACCAGAGCCTAAAACGACGGCATTTCTCCGGTGCCCACGTGTCAAAATGGGCCCTCGGCCCATAAACCCACATTGGGTTATCGCTTGGCTTTGGTCACTCAACACATTGCACGAGACCTTCAACATTTTACTCTCTCTTTTCGTACGCACACAAAGTGTTTGTGTTTTTGTGTGTGTGTGAGAGAGAGAGAGAGAGAGAGAGAGCGTATGTCTGTGTTTTTTTTTTAGTGATTTTTTTTGGGTCTCTGACTCTGTGTTTTTAAAAGGTTACTATAAAAAGTTTGGTCGATGAGACCGAGGAGAAAGGAGTTGGAGAGAGGAAAATGCCACTGGGGTTGGCGGGAAATAACGAGAATGCCATTCACCAAACTGTACTTGAGAAGAGTTTGGACTTTGGATTGGAACAAGAGACGGAGAAAACTGCGTGTTGGGATTTTAAATTTTAAATAGACAAGTGAGATAAGTGGAGAGTCATGGAACCGTCTCTATAAGCAAAGGCACCACCAACCAAGCACGTTTTGCTTGCTTTTGTGATGTAGCGAACCTCCATCCTCTTATAGGCTATCCAGCAAAGCCCTCTCAACTCCAGTAAATGAGTAATGCTAGAAACGCATAATTTGCCACAATATTATATCACAACTTGTCATGTGATTGGTAAAAATGTGTCTCAAATGACTCATCATCACACATTTATTAATTACAACTTGTTAAGTGGCGAGTAACAAATGACGTGTCCTTAGCATTATTCCTCATAAATTATACTGTCTTTATGGATTACGTCACTTTTACTCAGTAATCTACTATTTTACTAAAATATTCCCACTTATTTAAAATTGTTGAATTAATTAATGATTAAAAAAAAAAAAGTAAACAGAAAATTTCTCCTCTCCTAGCCACCCTTTACTCTGAGGACTAATAGTCAGTCATTCTCTACTCTTAAACCAATCAGTCGGCCACCCTTTCTAATCTCTTAGGGTACAACTAGCCTCTTTTTTCTTTTTTCTTTTTTTTGATAGGAACTAGCCACTTGTTTTGTCTTCTCAATTATGCCTCTTTAATTTCAAATTTGACTTATAGTGTTGGGAATTAATTTAGCTGTAACTATTAGCTAAATTTCAGCTTCAAGTTTTGGTGTTGAGAGCTAACTTAATTGTAATTATTAGCTAGTCTATTTCTTTGTAGAGTTTTGACTTTTGGTGTTGAGAGCCGGCTTAATTATAACTATTAGCTAGGTTAGTTCTTAGTAGAGCTTCGACTTACAGTGTTGACAGCCAACCTAGCTATAACTATTAGCTAATTTATCTCCTAAAAGCATTAGCATTGGGAAATGCTAATGCTATATCTAAGAGAAATTTAACATTTTACACCTAAAAAACCATTGCATCAGGAAATTGTAAACAGCAGTATTACAAATTTTTTTGCAATACTGCTACAGTACAATTCTATATTTAGAATTGTACTATTCACAAAATTGTAAAGAATTAATAATATTATACTCCTCCTATTTCAACCGAAATTTCTCTCTCATCCCTCTCATTTTTTCCCTTCTCTTCTCACTCTTCCTTCTCTTTCTCCATCTGCTCTCTCCTCTCCAAAGCATCATTGCCAAAATTTCTCACCCATCTCTGAAATTTCTCACCCATCTCACACGGCCACTCCCTCATCTCTCATCGCACGGCCTGCCTCTCTCTCGTTGTACCGGTGCTGGGTTTTGGATTTTTGAGGTTGGAGGTTGGATTAGCGTGGATCGGCGAGCTGGGGTTGGATCATTGGGCTGGGATCGGTTGATCGGTGGGTTTGAAATGGTGGATCCGTTGATCGGTGGGTGGATCGTTTGGGTGGATCATCGGTAGCTCCGATGGTGGCTCCGATGACGATTTTTGGGTATTTCGACGGCCTGGGTGTGGGTTTGTTGATCGGTGGTTTGGGTTTGCTGATCGGTGACTTGGGTGGTGGCCGTTGATGGTTTGATGGTTTGATCAGTGGCTTGGGTGGTGGGTTTGTTGATCGGCGGCCTGGTTTGATGGTTTGATCAGTGGCTTGGGTGGTGGGTTTGTTGATCGGCGGCCTGGTTTGTGTGGCTCTGTTGATGGTTTGTGTTTGTGTGTGTGTGGCTTTGTTGTGGTTGCGTTGTGGCTGAAGTGGCTGGTTATTCTGGGTTTCCGATGGGTTTTTTTTTTTTTTTTTTTCCTTCTGTTGTGACGCTGGGTTTTTTTTTTTTTTTTAGTATGGGTTTTTGTTCCGGTGGGATTTTGGTGAGCAGTGGGCAGTGGGCAGTGGTGGCTTGGGTTTTTCTGGGTTTTTGTTCCGATGGGTCTGTGTGTGGCTTTGTGTGTTGAGCTGGTGCTAAAGGTTGAAGGAGAAAGAGAGGAAAAAAAAACTGTTGGAAAGCCTAGGAAAACAAAAGTTTCAGTTAGAAAAAAATATTAAAGAAAGATTAAAAAATAATATTTTAATAAAAATAGAAGTTTGGGATGTGGAAGTATTGTAAAATAGGATGGTATAAGTGATAAAGTGGTTTTTAGAATTGTAAAATAGAATAGCATTGCAATTTCCCAATGCTAATGCTCTATAGTTAGAGTATTCATGACTGGTTGAAAAGCCACTAAAAACCTATGTTTAGCACTTCAAACACCAAAATACATGTAATATCAAAGGTGCTAAAGCTAAAAATAAAAATAAAAATAGTAACATGCTAGTAGCAAATCACTGTAACATGCTATTATTTTTTTTTATTGAGTTCTTGATAATTTATTTATATTATACTCTTCGTCTTTTGCACCTCATTAACTCATCTAAAACCAAAAAAAAAAAAAAAAACTTAAATAGGACACATGACGCAAAATTAGACAACAATTAGAATCCAATTTAGAACCTAATTGGATTTTTTCTTAGCTTTGTCTATTAATATATTCTAAAATTAAGAAATAAAAATCTTTAAGAATAAATAATTTATGACACATGGCACAAAATTGGAATTCTAGTTTGGAATTCTAATTTAAGTTTTTCTTAGTTTCATCTACTACTACTACTATTATTATTACTATTTCTTGGGAGTGCTTAACCAACTGAGCAGCTATAAAATTTATCTAACCATTTTTTTTTTTAAAGGAAATTAAGTTTCAAAAAAAAAAATGCTATCTAATATTAAAAAGAATAAAAAAATATATAAATTAATAAAAAAATTATAAATTTTTTATTTGAGAATTTAAACACGAATATGGGGTAAAAAAATACATAAAAATGTAAAATAAAAAATAAAAAAATATTTTTTTGAGAAAAATAAATAAATATTATGACATTATTAATATAGAAGTTATGAACCTAGTGAATTTGTAATCATGGAGAATATCATTCTTCATGAAAGTAAAAAGTCTCTGCCATAACTTATAAAATTTTCAGATTGATGAATCTAATTAGTGATTTTTTTTCACCCCCTCTCTTAGGTTGAGTGGGTCAGTTAAAGTTGGCTAAACCTGAAACTGACTTGAAATCCGAAGGAAACTCATCAGTTTAACCTAGATCCAACCTGAATAGCCATTTAATCCGCCCAAGACCTTTTGGTCAGGTTGGGTAGGGTGATTGAGTTAGGTTTTCTAGGTCTTTGCTAAGCTCTAATCAATATCAATTTCTTATTATTTACTCTACTCCTATTATTTATTATTATTCAATGTTATTTTGAAAACAGAGAACTTTTTTTTTTTTTTTGAGAAGAAGATCAGGTTATGTTTGGTAACCGTTTTTATTTTCTATTTTCAAAAATTTAAAAGATAGTTTTTTGAAAACAAAATAGAAAATACTAAAATATGTTGTTACTAGGATTTGAACTATAATGCTAACTCATTAAATGAGACAGATTCATTAAATTAAATGTGTTTTTTCATTGACTTTTAAAAATTAGAAACTGAAAATGGCCTTTTGCATGTTTTCAATTTCCTTCACAAATTGAGTTTTGAGAACAATTTTTGTTTTCTATCAATTTTGGGTTACCAAACAAGTTTTTTAGTCTTAAAAATAGAAAACTGTTTTGAAAACAGACAATAAGGGGAAAAAACAGTTACCAAACATACTCTCAGTCTGAAATTGTATTTGTATTGAAGTTGAGAAAATTATTGAATACTCCGGGAGTAGTGGGTCCTACCATAAATTTAATTAGTAGAACTCACTGTTATGTAAGTGGGAAGTACTCCAGGAGTATTCAATAATTACTCTTGAAGTTGGCATTTACAATCTTAATTGTAAATTATAATAATGTACCATATCGTAATTTGACATAATTATGTCCACATGTGGATCTCTTTAAACATAAAACTATCTAGAATAAATTCAACAGCGTAAATAGAGAGAGGTATATATGCTTAACAAAATAACTTTCTGTTGTTAAAAAACATATACGTCAATGGAATTTGTGTTCATCAAAAATATCAAAGGAATTTGAGTTTTAGTCTTCGCCATTATTATTAGTGGTGCTATGTGATATGAGCTAGTGCAAGCTAACCAAACCTGACTTTTTAGTCATTCTTAACATTGGTTCAAGCCATTTCTATTTTCTAGTCTTTGGCCACTGAAAACTTCAACTGTTTTCTCATTCGTAAGACTTCACTTGCAATATTTTCCAACAATAGTCCAAACGCATTTGAAAATGGTGGATTCAATAGGTTGTGGAAAACAAATTTCTCACGTGAGTCCCTTTTTTTCATTTTTTGG
Source organism: Quercus lobata (assembly GCF_001633185.2). Classification (NCBI taxonomy): domain Eukaryota; kingdom Viridiplantae; phylum Streptophyta; class Magnoliopsida; order Fagales; family Fagaceae; genus Quercus; species Quercus lobata. The sequence goes on along the minus strand of NC_044912.1, from coordinate 52,280,713 downwards.
TTTCCTGCCAAACTTTGAATTAATTATGATTTGGGGACAAATTTTGTACACACACTCATTATAGATTAAACTGTTTTAAGCTTGATGCATAAATTTAACCATAGAAGAGAATTAATAAATGGTAAAACAGAAAGTTGTAGGAAAAATCAATAAAGAATACGACAAAAAACATACCTAAAGAATAAGCTCAAACTGTAGTATTGTTCAGTTAGGTCCACCTCCAATTAAAGCATCTGGTCAAGTTCAGGCCCAGAGATAAAGGACCTGGGCCTGGGTTCGGCTTGAGAGTTGAGAGCCCTTCGGGGTTCTGTATTGTAGTCCTTGTTTATGATGGTGCTTTGTTTTCAAAACCAAAATTCCACACTGTGATTGGCTAGTGCAAGCTAACCAAACCTGACTTTTTAGTCATCCTAACAATCTAACATTGGTTCAAGCAATTTTTATTTTCTAGCCTTATTGGTTTTTGCAAAGTTTGAATTGATTATGTGAAACGTATGATGTAGGGATAAATTTTGCCTATTGCATATATACTTATTATAGATTCATTACCACGCACCTTTAGCGTAACAATCATTTCATATGTATAAATTTTTGTGGGGTGGGAGAAGTAAGGGTCAAGGTTCAAGTCTTCACATAAGAGTTTCGCATACATATACTTAGATTATGTTAGAATAAGATTTTTATTTTAGAAAAAAGAAAAAAGAAAAAAAAAACACTTATTATAGATTAAATTGTTTTAAGTGTGATGCATAACTTCATCAATAGGGTGTTTCCCTACATTTGTAAAAGCTCTTTTATAACTTGTAGTTTTGACAATAAATGTAAACCATAAAAAATTTCCTCTAATATTTTTGTTTCATTTTGTTTATTGCTAATTTGCTAGTAACATCTCTTTTTGTTTGGGAGAAACTTGCTAGTAACATCTCTGATAGATCTTTTTCGAGATTCAATGAGACGTTCCATAAATGAGCCTCTTTAAAAAGGACTTACTGCTATTGATTTAATCATTATTTTTCTTCCCTTTTTTTTTTTCCTAAAATTTTCATATCCATATTCATATGTTTTGGTAGACTTTAATAAATAAAAAATAAAAGAAATACTATCTAAAATAAAAATTATAATATGACTATAATAAAATAAATTGTAAAGTGTGGAGTAACAAAACTTGATTTATTATATGCACTATTGCAAATTTACTTATTGATAAAATTACGCAATAATATCAACCCTCATGAAGTAAAGATAGATTCACTTAAAATCAAATTAATATTAGGAATGTTCACAAAAATTGTGAGAAAGAGAGAGAGAGAAAGGAATGGCCAACGAGTGCCTTTTGTTTTTGGCTGGACATAGACCACTTCTTCCAACGATAAAACACTACTGGGTCTGGGTATGATGAGTTTCAATTTGGATTGCAAAAGTATGGTAAAACATTATTAGGTGTTAGGTATATTTCAATTTGGATTGATATAAAAGCATGCTAGGAAATGAGTATATGGACCATTCACCATTGACCATTACATGCTGAGTTCGTTCCCTTCCAATCTTCAACTATATATATGTGTGCTTTTCCTTGGGCGCTAAGCAGCGAAATCAAACCCTTTGTTTTGTTTCCACAAACTAATAGTCTAATACCCACCCAATCGTACCAAGCTTGACCTTGCATGGGGCTTTCTCAGTTGAGTTCAGCTCCACCATCCTTTTGTATGCGTGCCATTATTTTTTTCTGGGGGTGTGGCTTTTTAGTCACCTCTGTAGTTGGCGGTAATAATGAGATGGACCGATTGGCGTTGCTTGAGTTCAAAGCCAAGATCATTAATGACCCTTTCCAAGTTATGAGCTCTTGGAATGACAGCTTCCACTTTTGTCATGGCAAGGTGTCACCTGTGGTCGACGACATCAGAGGGTCACCATGTTGGACCTACAATCTTCAAAACTGGTAGGCTCTATATCACCACATGTTGGAAATTTAAGTTTTTTGAGAATTCTTACCCTTCAAAACAACAGTTTTCATGATGAAATCCCTCTAGAAATTGGTCGTTTACGTAGATTGCAGTTCTTACTATTGTCCAATAACACTTTTAGTGGCAAAATTCCAAGCAATATATCCAATTGCTCTAGCCTTGAAGAGCTTCGTGTCCGTAACAACCTTTTGACGGGAGAAATCCCTGCAATGCTTGGCACCATGTCAAAACTTCGAGTTTTTTCTATGAGCGCCAATAATCTGATAGGAAGAATCCCACCTTCTTTCGGAAACTTATCGTTTCTAGAACTATTTGGTTCAACATATAATAACTTGCATGGGATTATCCCAGATTCTTTTGGCCAGTTGACCAAGCTTGAACAACTTGGTCTGGGTGTAAATAAGTTGTCTGGAAAAATTCCTCACTCAATCTTCAATATTTCTTCAATAAACTTCTTTGATATAGGAGACAACCAAATCCAGGGGCATCTTCCATCAGACATAGGCATCACTCTTCCAAATATCAAACTATTACACATTGGCAACAACAGATTTACTGGATCTATCCCATTTTCAATTTCTAATGCCTCAAATCTAGATACACTTGAATTGGATGGGAATAAACTAAGGGGAAAAGTTCTCCAAAGTTACTGGATCTATCCCAGTTTCAATTTCTAATGCCTCAAATCTAGATACACTTGAATTGGATGGGAATAAACTAAGGGGAAAAGTTCCTTCTTTGGAGAAGCTAAATAGATTTTCAAGATTTGTCATTACCGGTAACAATCTTGGAAATGGAGGGGCAAATGACTTGAATTTTCTCTGTTCATTGACAAATACCACCTATTTGACCGTATTGGCTTTAAATATCAATAAATTTGGGGGAGAGTTGCCCAAATGCATTGGCAATTTGTCAACTAGCCTCGCTTGGTTGCTTCTAGAAACTAATAAAATATACGGAAAGATTCCTACCGAAATAGGAAATTTGATCAACATGGAGAGACTTGATATGTGGCAGAACAAATTATCAGGTAATATTCCCTCTGAAATTGGAAAGTATCAAAAGCTACAATTTTTGGCACTACATGAAAACAATTTATCTGGGAAGATTCCATTTTCTTTTGGAAATTTGACCATCTTGACAAACTTGTATTTATACGAGAATAATCTTCAAGGCAAAATCCCTCTTAGCATAGGCAAGTGCCAAAATTTGATCAATTTGTTTCTTGCTAATAACAATCTCAGTGGTTTGATATCCCCACAGGTCATTGGTCTTTCATTCTCACCAATTAGGCTAGATTTGTCTGCCAACCAATTTACTGGTGTCCTTCCCATGGAATTAGGGAATTTCAAAATTTTAGAATATTTGGATATTTCAGAAAACATGTTGTTTGGTAAAATTCAAGAAAGTCTGGGTAGTTGCGTAAAGTTGGAATTTCTAGCTATGAGAAGAAACCACTTTCAAGGGATTATTCCACCATCTTTGGCATCATTAAGAGGCCTTAGATCTCTAGATCTTTCTAACAATAATTTGTCTGGAGAGATTCCAAAAATTTTGGAGAACTTTGTCTTTTTGCAAATTTTGAATCTATCTTACAACCATTTTGAGGGTGAGGTTCCAATAGATGGAGTTTTCAAGAACATGAGTGCGACTTCAATTAGAGGAAATGATAAGCTTTGTGGGGGCATGCCTAAGTTCCAATTTCCTAAATGCAAATATGAAAAATCCAAAAAGAGAAAGTTGACCCTTACCTTGAAATTAATGATCTCTATATTTTCTGGGCTTATTGGAGTATCTTTGGTTTTGTCACTTCTACTTCTTTTTTGTTTAAGGAAGAAAAGAAAAGAAAATATCTCAAGTGACTTAGGAAATTTTGTTTTGAATCTCTCTTACCAAAGTCTCCTAAAGGCGACCAATGGGTTCTCTTCTACCAATTTAATTGGTGTGGGTAGCTTTGGGTCTGTGTATAAAGGAATTCTTGATGAAGGTAGACATACAGTTGCTATTAAGGTTTTTAACCTTTTGCATCATGAAGCTTCCAAAAGTTTCAAGATAGAATGTGAGGCTTTACGAAATATTAGACATCGAAATCTTGTAAAGGTCCTCACATCATGTTCAAGTATTGACTATCAAGGCCATGATTTTAAGGCTTTGGTAATGGAGATCATGGGAAATGGAAACCTAGATGAATGGCTGCATCCAACTCCAAGAATAAATGAGACTCTTGAGGAACCAAGAAATTTGAGTCTTCTTCAAAGGTTGAATATTGCCATTGATGTTGCTAATGCATTGGATTATCTTCATCATCATTGCCAAACACCAATCGTTCATTGTGATCTCAAGCCTAGCAATGTCCTTATTGATGATGAAATGATTGGACACGTAGGTGACTTTGGCTTGGCAAGATTCCTTTTTAATGCTATCCAAGATTCTTCTATTAACCAATCAAGCTCTATTGGAGTAAGAGGAACAATTGGTTATACTCCTCCAGGTAAAATATCATTATCTTTTTTTAAATTTAATTGTTTTCCTCTTTTTTTAGTTTTTTACTATATTTTAAAGCTTGAAAAAACAATTTCAAAAAGGAAGGATGTGTTGTAGCTAGAAGATAGAATCTTATATAACAAAAATTTTCACTTACTTTTTTTAATTCTTATTACATACCATTGTAAAAGCTCCTTTAATACCACTAGGTTATATATCTTTCCCATTTTTCATTTGATACAAAACTATGTACATATTACATATTTGTTATGTGTATTTCAGAGTATGGAATGGGAAACGAGGTGTCAATATATGGTGATATATATAGTTATGGCATATTATTGTTAGAGATGTTCACGGGAAAAAAGCCAACTGATAACATTTTTCAAGATAGCTTAAACCTTCATGAATTTGTTAAAGCAGCCCTGCCGGAACGAGTAATTGACATTATAGATCCTATCCTTCTTTGGGAAAGAGAAGGAGAGAATAGAGTGAATGACATTACTTGCAATGAGAGCCAAAATGGAAGTCCGAAGAGACTAGAATGCTTGATTTTTATACTTGAAATTGAAGTTGCTTGTTCCGTTGAATTTCCAAGAGAAAGGATGAACATGGGTGCTGTTATAATTGAGCTACACTCAATTCGAAAAAAATTTCTTGGAACTAATATACACAGACAAAGGTTTCAAGCTACAGGTAAATTTTGTTTGTCTTGGTAAATGTTATAATTTGATAGCATATCCTCTAATCACTGCATGATCTAATTTGCACTCCAAATGTTTTAAGGGATGAAAGGGACATTCATATAGCAATTAGTAGTGAAATGCCTTTATGCTAGTATTTTTTTTTATTCTAGCAAAGCTGAAAAGATTGATGCCACTTGAAATTTTATAAACTCTTTGTGTTATACTTAGTATGAGAATAAGCCCAATTACCTTTCTATGATACCTTTTTTTTAGAAGAACCTTTCTATGATATCTAAACACATAATATGCCATTGAAATCTATTTTCTATTCGGTGAATTTTGTCGTTGAAGATAGGAAATTGGCTTTACATCTAATTACTCTACATGTAGAGGTCTCTATCGAGGACATAAGATTTAATGACTTCCAATTGTACTAAATTTACAATCATTTGACGCATAGTCAGATCTATATAGAGGCCCCCAAAATGTTTTATGATTTTTTATTATACATGGTAGAAAAAAAATACTTTTTATTTTTTTTCCCCAATATTCTTGTTTCTATAAGTATATATATAAAAAATACTAAAATAAAGGGGGTAAGCTACATATTTGGTCTCTACCCTTTAAAACAATCCCAAGCCACATGGTTTTGATGCTATATAAACACCACATTCAGATTCAAATAATATGGAGTGTAATTAAAAAATAGTCCAAGTTGGAGGGCTATAAGTGCTTTTTACTTATTTATCATTACCACTTAAATATCATACCAAAAAATAATTTTGTTAGAATAACAAAATACATTGTAAATTTTTTTGTAAGGTAATTAATCATAGTTCAATAAGTTTATATAAAATAAACTTTATTTTGACAATAAATATCATATGGTTTTGTGATATTTACTCTTTTATTCTAGACTCCAGAGTAATAGAATTCAATTCATAATTAATATATAAGATTAAAGTTAACCATAACCCCTCAAAGTAAATTTTCTGACTTGACAACTGATTTGAGGAAGTCTAAATAAATCTAAGTAAATTGATACCAATTCAACAAAAACTGAGCTAGTTGAGATTTTTTATTCCACAAATGGACATTCTTGCATCATGAATTTTCTTACTAGTAAAAACAAAATTGAACGTTTAATTTACAAGTTAAGTTATTGATAATGAATATTTGAATTATTTTTTACTTTAGGGAAAACTTCACCTGGCATACTGTAATTTTTAAAAATCCTAAACTTGTTAATTATAATATGTTGAAATTCTCTTCCCCCATCATAGGTGAACGAGGATGATGACTTCTTATCAAGGTTGTCCACAAGGTTTTCCAGTTTATGATATACAGCATTGCAGCAACTTATCTATCCTGTATCGATCCCATAGCAGTCATGTTGTTTTTGTTTTTTTCCCCCCTTCGATATCAAGCTTGTAAAATTTTCTTCATTAATTAACTTTGAGTAATATGTATCAAGCTTGTTTATGATATACTGCTTTAATGTACTATTGAATAACATTTATTGCAAAAGCTATTCACAATAAGGATCCTATAGAATTTACATGCTCAATAAATTTTAGAGATTGGTAGGTTGACATATATATATATATATATATATATATAATTGGCATATTTTATGACAAAATGTACTTTTCTTGTTTATTATCTATCATTGTCTTTCATATGGTGCGCATAACACGTTTGTTAAGTGTTTTTAGGAAAGACAGATATGGAGCGAATCAAAACAGTCAATCCTATTTCCTACTATGATTTCTCAGGACTAGTAGTTTTTAGATAGGCTAGTTTATTTGAATAAGGGTTCATTCATTGTATTCGGGTTATTAATATATTGGACTTATTTTTGTACTTGAGGTTTTGTCATAGATTGACAAAGGGGAGATTGTTAGGGTCATGTGTTTTGGTATTGTCAAACCATGTCAAATTATGTGTCTCTTATTGAGTTTTAATGTGTCTTAAAGTTGTAATTGAAGACTAAGTTGAAAACACAAAATCTGCTCAAGAAAAGCTCAAGAAAAACACATTTTCAGCACATTTTCAACATGTACCTCAATAGCAGCTTGATATTTCCTTGATAGAAGCTAGAAACTTACTACCTCCTTGGCACAAGCTCAATCAATCGAGCGTTGCGGATCAGCAAAAATCAACAACGCAAATCCATAACTTATTCGTTTGAAACCCAAATTGAGATCCGTTTGAACTTGTATTGTAAGGACATTATAAGCCATCTATTAGAAGGCTTTTTAGAGAGAGAAACACTTCGTTTATGCGGCTAGGATTTTGTAACTAAGTTTCTCTCTTTCACCAAACCAAAGAGTTTCAAAGTAGATTTGAAGATTATATTGGTGAAGAAGCTAAAGTTATAGCAACCACCACAGACTTGCTACTATGAAGAAAACCTTCAAGAGGTTCTTGAAGTTAGTTGGAGGTTTCAATTGTGATTGTGGGCGGAGCATTCATATATTGGAGAGTTAAGAAGTTCTGAAGCGATGAAGGTTTTTGTTGTAAGTTTATCTACTAAGATTGTAGAGTCTAGGAACAAATGTTTTGTACTAGATCCGAAACTTCTTTTTATTATAGTGGATTGTTTTTTGGGAAGGTTTCCCCCCAAGTTTTTTACTGTAAAACTAGTTTGTTTTATTAGTTTTTCTGGGTTATCATATCTTGTCTTATTTACTATTTAGTTGTGCATGATTTTGACTTAATATTGATGTTTGTTTATTTGAACAAGATTTATTCACAATAGATATAATTAATAACTTGGGTTTAAAACTTGTTAATTCTATCAACTAGGGTCTAAATTTCCCAACAGAGATGATATATGAAGTTTTAGTCTCTCTTTTTTTTTTTTTTTTTTTTTTTTTTTTTTTTTTTTTTTTTTTTTTTTTTTTTTTTTTCAGAAACAAGAAGTACCCTATAGAATTAAATTATTATGCAACCCCCTCTCTATTATGGTCATGGCAAATGGGTGTGGATTGGGCTTTAGCTTGACTTGTACAAGTTTGGGCAATAAATAAGTCATCCTAAATAGGTTACAGATGGATCAGGTCCATTTGGTTAAGGGTTGATCCATATTTTTTTCACTTGCAAATAATAGTAATGATAATAAATTATTAAAGTGTGTGCGTTTCCCAAAAAAAAATCTATATATATATTTAAAATCAAAGCTAGAGAAAATATAATTTAAATTCTAAATTGGATAGCTAATTTTGCGTCATATGTCTTATCATAAATTTTAAATTTTTGTGCATGCATTAACACCTATCACGGAAGTTAAGAAAACCACAATAATCACGTTCGTTTACCTAAGCAAAAACATTTAACCTGCGCACTACAAAATCCCTACCAATTTTGCACAAATTAATTACATTACTATTAAAAAGAAAATTTTATCTATAGTACTATGCATTTCTAAATTTTAAAGTGATTTACTAAACCAAAAGTTTTTACTATGTATTGATTGTAAAAGTGCTAAGTATGTTATAGAAAAAGATTTTGAAAACATTGCTTCAAAACATATTTTTGCCAGATGGCAAATTAATTTAAGTTTTTTTTTTTTAAATTTATTTTGATATTGAATATATTAAAGGTTCTCAAAACTCTACCCCTGATTTTCTCACTCGTGAATTTACTGTGCCATAATGGCAAGCCGAAGATCAAAAGATAAACAACCTGCTACAAATGTTGGTAAACAGTTGGTTAAGCATGAACCTGCTTCACCAGTTGAAGTTGCTAGTTGCTTTACTATCCATGGTACCATTCCTAAACCCAATTATTCAACTGTTTTTGCATCCTCATATGATCCATATGCGGTTGCTGCCACTGCTACTTATCCCATTCAAACTACTCTTCTAAGAAATCCCAATGCTTCCAGTTATGTCAAAAAACAATATTGCCAAAACTTGTTTTCTATTGAACCCAACAAGGCTATGATTGCAAATCCCCAAAAATTTGCTAAAGATTATTTTCCTTTGAACTTTCGTTGGATTCCTGAAAATACTAGTAAAGACTTGAAGTATTACTCTACTGTTTCATTAAAAGTCAATTTTCATCAAACCCATAGCTTATAAGTTTTATGTATCCAAAATTATTTATTGTAGTGTTTTCATTCATAACATAACTAATAAGATGACTATTTAGTCATCTTAACATTGGTTCAAGCCATTTCTATTTTCTAGTATTTGGCCACTGAAAACTTTAGCTGTTTTCTGATTCATAAGACTTCACTTGCAATATTTTCCAACAATATAAGTTGGTCCAAGCGCATTTGAAAATGGTGGATTCAATAGATTGTGGAAAACAAATTTCTCACTTAGGTCCCCCCCCCCCCCTCTTTTGTTTTGGTTTCCTGCCAAATTTTGAATCGATTATGTGAACATGTGATTTGGGGGGACAAATTTCATATACACACTCAATATAGATTAAACTGTTTTAAGCTTGATGCATTAATTTAACCATAGAAGAGAATTAATAAATGGTAAAACAGAAAGTTGTAGGAAAAATCCATAAAGAATATGACAAAAACACATGCATAAAGAATAAACTAAGAGTCTTGTAACTCAACTAAAACTTTTAGGTTTTTTTCAACAAAGACTTTTTGGATTTTAATCCACATTCCTTACTAACAAATTATTTTAAAAAATTAAAATAAAAAGAAGGTATAAATAGAAATCAAACTGGATCATGACAATGGTTTGACACTTGAGCTTGTAATTGTACGCCAAAATGAAGTGTTTGTATTCAAATTTTGTTATTATTTTTATTTTTTCAGTTGGTAATATTGTTAATTTATTAGTCTTTTTTGTGACATAATAAATCATAGGTAAGATTTTATCAATTTAATTTTGAAAATTTTCTTTCTATTTAAGCAACTCTAACATACTAACATGTACTATATTATCAATAAAATTCTATAAGCACTAAATATATTTGGAAAAGAATTAGTTTATGACCCTTTATATATATATATATATATATATATAACTTCATCAATTAAATGTTTTCCTCTATTTGTAAAATCTCTTTTATAACTTGTAGTTTTGACAATAAATGAAAACCAAAAAAAAAATATATATATATATATATATTAATCTAATATTTTTGTTATATTTTGTTTATTGTTAGTAACCTGTAAAAGGCAAGTCATAGTCAGCCATGATGATGACTTGGTTAGACAATTTCAGACATTGTAGTATTGCTCAGTTTGCTCCACCTCCAATTAATGCATTAGGTCAAGTTCAGGCCCAGAGATAAAGGACCTGGGCCTGGGTTCGGCTTGAGAGTTGAGAGCCTTTCTGGGTTATGTATTATAGTCCTTGTTTATTATGGTGCTCTGTTTTCAAAACCAAAATTCCACACTGTGATTGGCTACTGTAAGCTAACCAAACCTGACTTTTTAGTCATCCTAACATTGGTTCAAGCAATTTCTATTTTCTAGTCTTATTGGTTTTTGGTTTCTGCAAAGTTTGAATTGATTATGTGAACGTATGATGCGAGGATAAATTTTACCCATTGCATACACATTTATCATAGATTCATCATCGTGAAAATTTAGCATGACAATCATTCCATATGCACAAATTTTTGTGAAGTGGGAGGAGTAAGGGTTAGAGCATTCGCATTTGGTATTGCAAATGCTGCATGTAAGAGATTTTTAGCATTAATGCACCAAACAAGCCCAACATCGAGACTTGCAAAAACCAACTATTGCAAAAAAAAATTTGCAATAATGCTACAGTGCAATTCTAAAGGTTCAAAGGTAGAACTAAAAAAAAAAAAAAAAAAAAACTAATATTTTATTCACGTTATCAATTCCTCTCTCTCTCTCTCACCGGGTTTTGGGTTTTTGTTTTTATTTGGATTTTGGGATATATTATTTTATTATGTAAAAATATTATTTTAATGTATTGTATTGTAAATTAAAAGTTGGGATGTTGAGAGTATTGTAAAATGGTATGGTATAATTGATAAAGTAACTTTTTGGGTGGTAAAATAGGATATGATAGAATTTTGGGATGTGAATGCTCGTAGGGTTTAAGTCTTAGTGTGAGAATTTCACACACATATACTTATATTAGGTTAGAATAAGATTTTTATCTTAGATAAAAAAAATTAAAAAATTAAAACCTTATCATAGATTAAATTGTTTTAAGTGTGATGCATAACTTCATCAATAGTGTTTCCCTACATTCGTAAAAGCTCTTTTATAACTTGTAGTTTTGACAATAAATGTAAACCATTAAAAATTTCCTCTAATATTTTTGTTATATTTTGGTTATTGCTAATTTGCTAGTAACAAATTTCTCTGATAGATCTTTTTCGAGATTCAATGAGATGTTCCATAAATGTGCCTCTTTAAAAAGGACTTATTGCTATTGATTTAATTATTATTTTTCTTCCTTTATTTTTTCTAAAATTTTCATATCCATATTCATATGTTTTGGTAGACTTTAATAAATGAAAAATAAGCAAAAATAAAAGAAACACTATCTAAAATAAAAATTATAATATGACTATAATAAAATAAATTGTAAAGTGTGGAATAACAGAACTTGATTTATTAAATGCACAGTTGCAAATTTACTTTTTGATAAAATTACGCAGTAATATCAACCCTCATGAGTAAAGATAGGTTCACTGAAAATCAAATTAATATTAGGAATGTTCATAAAAATTGTGTATGAAGTATAATTATATAAAATTACGGGTAAAAGAGATAACTAGTGGATTTGAGAGAGAGAGAGTGGAATGGCAAATGAGTTCCTTTTGTTTTTGGCTGGACATAGACCACTTCCAACGATAAAACATTATTGGGTATGAGTTTCAATTTGGAGTGGGTTTATTTGAGAATCCAGCCCCATAGGCAGCTTTCCTTGAGGCCCAAGGGTTCAACAAGCTTTCTCCTAGATTTTTTTGGTCCTTTTCATATTTTGCAAAAGCTTGGTTCTATTGCTTACAAGCTGGCTCTTCCTTCTGACTGTCTTCTCCATCTTGTCTTTCATGTTTCTTTTCTTAAGAAGAAGCTAGGTGCCCAAATCACACTTATTCCTACTCTTCCTCCGGTGGATTCTACTAGTTTCTTGCAACCAAAACCTATTGCTATCTTACAACATAGGTCTAAACAGCCCAAAAACAGACTCATTACTGAAGTCTTAGTCCAGTGGCAAGGTCAAGATCAGGACCTTGCTACTTAGGAGTCTCTCTATAACTTGCAGCATCAATTCCCTCACCTCGAGTGCAAGGTGTTTTGATTGGGGGGTATTGATCGGTATTGGTTAGTAAGGTATGTCAGTTAGTTAGTTACTGATTGGAGGGAATAAGGGTTAGTTGCTAAATTGGAGGGAAAAGCAATTAGATGAGCTGTCTGAAAGTTAGTGTAGGTATTGATTGTATCATATTGTAATGCATATATTGGGGAGCTATAAAGATTGTAACATCATCCAGAATGTAACAAGACAATTCCATTCTTGTTCTCTCTCTTTTCTTCTTCTTTTTCTTCTTCTTCTTCTTCTCTAATTCCCAATTCTAGATAGAACTTGTTGGTTCCTATCATGTTCTGCTTCTTGTCATTTTCACATTCCGCATTAATATGGGAAGAGTGGAAGGGTTTATGGCAAAAATGGCCCCCTACCACTATTTAGCAAAAAATTTAGCAATCTACCACTGTATTGGAAATATATAAGGATCTACCATTTTTTTGAATCTCGAATTTGTAAAACTCAAGTTTCAAAAACTCGAATTCTTTGAAAAAATATACTCTGAAAAATTTTGAAAATTTTTTATGGTGCTCGAGTTCCATAAACTCGAGTACCATAAAAAACTCGATTTCACCAAATTCGAGTACTTAAAAAGTGATATATCCCTACATATTTTCGAAACAGTAGTAGATTGCAACATAATTTGTGAAAATGTGCTATTTGGCTATTTTCGCCAAGGGTTTATAGTTGAATTTGAAGGATGAGGCAACAGATTTAGGTGTGGCAAAATAGATGGTTTTTATTTGGTATTGTGGGAGCTATTCTTTAATTCGTATTTTTTCCAAACATAGAAATAAGTATGGCAACTGACAGGGACAGAGCCACAGCGGGACCATGGCCACTTAGCTTTTCAAAAATCCCTTTTACTGTGTAGGCCTATTTTAGAATTCGGCCCAATAAAGCTGATGGCGTCCCCTGATATTGTCCTTCGCCTCCTTAAACCAAACCCAAAAAAAGGCCCAATAACAACAATCCATTAACAAAAATTAAACGAACAGTATATGTAAGACCAAACATTTACTAAAACCCATCATATTCATTTAGTCAAAATATTTTTTTGGTCAAAATATTTTTCCAAAAATTCAAAACAAAAAAAAAACCTAAATTGGAACTGATCCGGTCACTATATTTTTTTTTTTGAGGAGAATGAATAGAGTAACTAAAGTGTAGAATATAACATTTAAATAAAGTTCGATGCAGCTGTATTTTCAGACCTGAAATGCTCTGGTTTTGGGGCAATTATTCGAAATGCTGCTGGCGAGGTAATGGCTGGCATGTCTGTTAAGGGACCCTATGTGAATGATAGTGAAGAAGCTGAAGTCTTAGCATGCAGAAAGGCGATAGAATTCACTGTTGAAGCTAGTTTTTCAGAGTTAGTGATTGAGGGTGACAGTGCGAACGTGATGAGGGCAATCTCGATTCCTTTAGCTAATAAATCTCTGTTGGGACACATATATGAAGACATTTGTAGCTATCTTGATAGGCTGCACTCGGCTTCCATTAGTTGGGTTAGAAGGGAGAAAATATGGTAGCACATTCGTTGGCTCAATATGCTAGGAATATCTTTGATGAAATGTATTGGTTGGAGGACTCACCATCACTTTCTGTGACTGCTTTGTACCAAGATTCTTTACATCTTAATGAATAAATGAATTTTTCGTTTTCAAAAAAAATAAAGTTGGATAATTACTAATTGCTAATGGTTAGTTGAGCATTTTATTGATTGCCTTTATCTAATGGTCGGTGACTTGCTGAATATTTAATGAAGTTAGTTGAGCATTTGTTTTTTGGATATCATCTTTATATTAAAAAGACAAAGAACATTACTAGACATAAATAATTAATTTAGTAATAATAATTAATCTTAACAATAATCTTAATCGTAAGTACAATTGACTTTGAATTTTTTATTTTCTTGTATTATTTTTTACCTAGCAAAGTAATTAATTTGAGCAACAATAAATGCATTGTAATCTATTAAGAAACAATTATTTTGTTTTTTTTGTTTTTTATTTATTTATTTTTTTTGTGTTTATAGTTTGTTAATACTAAATGAATGTTATTTGTTAAGAGTTTTATAGTTTAACTGGTTGATACTTCTAATGTGTCAAAATCTAATATTCAAATCTCCCATCTCTTATCATAAGAATCAAATTACAAACAAACAAAAAAAAAAACAAAAAAAAAAAAAGAAAAAGAAGAAGTTATTTTTGATTGGGTATATATGTTGAAATGTTTTGACTAGAGATGTGATGAACTTGGGATGTGTGTGGTCTTTAGGTCAGATATATATATATATATATATATATATATATATATATATATATTTATTTATTGTTGAATGTTGATGTGGGTGTCATCAGGAAGTTGGAAACCATTAATAATCGTCTATATTGAGGGAGGAACTCTTTTTTTTTTTTTTTCTTTAATGTATTTTTTAAAAAATTATTTTCTATCTTCTTATGTGTTATTTATTTATTTTTGGGTAAAAATAATGTTTTTTTTGTAGGTGGATTAAATGTGAATTTGTATCCAAGCATGATGGAAAGAGTATAATGACATCAATGTCATACTTGAGAATAAAAAATTGCAAATTTCTATAGTCGTGAGACCAATTTAGAAGTCATCCCCAACTTAGAAGGTGTAAATGTACTTTATACTTTATAGCTTACTAGCATGTAACTTGTAACTTGTGCAATGCGCAAAATTTGTTAAATGTTATTAATATTATTTTCCTAAAGAGAGAAAAAAAAAATATAAATAGAGTATTGTAAGGGCACGATTCTTTTGCGGCCCACTAATGATGTTGGGCTGGCACGTGAAAGATCCCTCACAATATAATTTGTAGAGAGTGGGCTTGAAAAGCTAGCCGTTGGGCACGGGGCGATATTCCGGTCTTGATTCTAGAGGAAGTCATATAGAAAGAGGAGTTGGGTTTGAACATTTAAGCCCTATAGTGTCGCATCCCATGGGGTTGGACTCCTCGGACTTGATCCGAGGAGCATTAAGGTCCTACTCCGGTTCCCCAACGGTGGGTTTTTTCTGATCTGCATGAGTTGTTCCGGTCCTTCTACCCCTGTCGTCTCTTTTTTGGAGGTAGGATGGGAGCTCCCTTCCAGATTCACTTACTTTTTCTTTTATACTAGCCTGCGTTCGCTATCCTTCGTCCACGTGTAGGGTCAACCTTTATAAGACTGATATTTGTCCCATCAATCTAATCCCGGAATTGTTGGGGATGGTTGATAAAGCTGAAGAATAGGCTCTGTTAGGTGCAGAGTCTTATATGGGAAGGGTAGTAGGGATAACCTTCCCAAGATATTTTAGATCTCCTTACAAACTTGTTCCTATACCCCTTTTCTCAATGGATCTTTGGGTCTGCCGAGGACTAAGCTGTCCTCGGCTGCACCTTCGGGCCATTTTTTGTTTTATATTTTTGAGCTAGGGTCATAACCTTTTTCGGCTTGGGCCTTTGGACTCCCTCTGAGCAAGTGGGCCTGGCCCATAAATTATTGGGCCCCATAATAGTCCCTCAAAACCCTGCTGTCCAACATCCTGGTTGGAATGAGGGGGTTTTGATAATACCAAACCTTTGACTGACGCTGGCGACCCTTCATCTGCCCAGGAAGCGTAACGGTCTACGAGATGATCCTCTTAATTTCTTCACGACGCGCCTATGCCGTTTGGTTATCCGAATCGCTTCTTTAATATCTTCCCTTTACGAGACATCCCAGATGTAACGGTTATTGATGGCGTGGGAGAATGAATACGGGCGCATTCTTGTTTGCAGATTTCCTTGGAGATCTGAACACATTAAGTACTCTCCTCTTTGTCCCCTATATAAAGAGGGGAAACAGGAGTTGCTTCTCCCACAGACAAATCCCTTTCTTCCCCCCCCTCCCAAAATTTGATACACCCAGATTCCTTTCGACGTTTACTTTTACTCCCCGGTTATACCTTAACCTGAAACACACTCACCATAGTAATAAGCAATGAAAAAAATATTCCCCTCCCAGAAACGCCATGTCCTAACGAAGCTCGAAATGGCTCGGTCAGGGCAAGGATGGCGGAGACTTAAGATTTGTCCTCCCTTCCTTTCAGCCAAAATCCGAAGCAGGGGCTCATCACGTCAGATTTTCGGCGTGACTGAGTCGAGAATTTCCATCATCGTAACCAACCGCTCTCTTACGAGCATACCTAATATGGCCCCAGTGTGTTAGGAGTCAGGAACGAGGCATGGGCTAAGTGCCTCCGCTTCTTCCTCTCTTCATTCACTGGTGGCCCTCTCCGCCTCTCTTTCTTAGTCTTCCCAGCACCAGATCCATCCTGGTGCTTTCTCTTCTCCCTCTTTTGCTCATTTTTCTTTCTTTTCATCTCTTCTCTCTTCTTCTCCTCCTTCTTTACTCATGTCCTCCATCTTCTTCTTCCTTCTCCTTCAAATTCTTCTTCCTTCTCCTTCATCTTTTTCCAAAGAAGGTTCTTCTTTCGATATGAGCAATGCCGAGGCAGAGATTGGAGAGACTTTGAAGACGAGTTTAAAAGACACCTGACTGTTTACTTATCTGTACTGCGGATGTTAGTGTTGCTTCAGCAGCTCACCTTTTGTATAGGCTCGTTTGAGCCCCTCTTTGTACGTTGTAATAATTTCTCATATTAATAAAAATTGTTGTTATTTTACTTCGCATGTTCTGTCTCTATGTTTTTACAAATTTGCAAACGCTGCTCGGCACAATAATATAGCACTTGAATCGATGACAACTAAGGCTAAAATACTTGCGAATAAAAAGATGTTACCATAACTTTAACAGAATTGCTTGACATAGCAATGCGTACCTGTGAATAACGATACTTGCCCGAAACAATGCCGAGATTAGAACTGGATGCTCCATGCGATGTAGGAAGTAATCATTCGAAGACATAACACCCGCAAAAATGAACAGCCCCTTTAGGCTACCGAACAGTGGAGTGCCCCACCATCATCCTAACACTTTTATTGGCCTTAACATTTTACAGTATTCGGGCCGGAGATTTTCCCATCCGAGCAGTTGGTTTCCCCATAGGCTTGAGTCCGAGGACCAGGCAAGGCCTTGGTTCTGTCCAAAACTTGTAATGTTTCTTTTTTGTACTTGGTTTCCCCACAGGCTTGAGTCCAAGGACCATGCAAGGCCTTGGTTATGTCCAAAACTTGTAATGTTTCTTTTTTGTACTTGGTTTCCCCACAGGCTTGAGTCCGAGGACCATGCAAGGCCTTGGTTTTGTCCAAAACTTGTAATGTTTCTTTTTTGTGCTTGGTTTCCCCATAGGCTTGAGTCCGAGGACCATGCAAGGCCTTGGTTCTGTCCTTGGGCCCCCATGCAGAATGGGCCTGGGCCGCGAATTTACTGGGCCCACAAATTAAGAGGTATTTCCGTAGTCTTAGGTCACGCGGTACTTTTTGGCGTCCAGTTGTTCGAGGTGTGCCTTCACGAGACTCCTTTAATCTCAGGGTTGCAGACGGCATTGGAAATCGAGCCGGAGACATTTTGTCTGTAGCATTCCTTGGGACGGTGCGTGAATTAAATGCCACCACCTTATCTTTTTTAAATAAATAGGGGAGAAAGTTGCTGTACCTGCGCACAAATCCTTCAGTTTCCTCCCTTAGTATATCATGTTTGAGGCGAGGGGTGGGGAAAAGGAACTCTCTCCGCCACAAAGGCGCCGTGCCCTCCTGAGACTCAAAATAGTGAGGTACGGGCAAAGGAGGCATAAATTTAAGGGAATATTCCATTTCGACAGAGGGGAAAGGGCGTTTCTCCTTCTTTTAGTCAAAATCCGAAGCAGGTTCTGTTCATGCCAGAATTTTGGTGTGTCAGAAGAAAGATTCTCCGCCATCAGCACCTCTGCCTCGTTGCAGGCAAATTTTTGGTGAAGGCTCCTCAACTTCCGGCTCCCTGCACCTTTCCTTCAGCGGTGCGAGGCTCCAAGCTGGGTTCTTTTGCTGCCTGAGTTATGGGCATGCAAAAGCATTGAGGAAGAACAAGGTCTTGAAGCAGTAGCCAACCTCTCATCTGTGCTTCTTCTTCGGCTTTACCTTCATTCTCTCGTATTTTTTCTTTTCACTCATGTAGTTAGCTTTAGCATAAGCTTATTTCAGCTTTTCATTGTACACTGTACTATTTCTATGCCTTAATAAAAGATAAGTTTATTCCTTTCTAAATACTTTTCTTTTCTGCAGCGACTACTTAGTGCATGAACATTTAAATACACGCTCGTCTTTAAACTTATCGATGTTATCAAGTATCATAATGGTAATTATCAGTAAATTAAACTCTGGAAACTAACCGGAATAACGGCCGAGCACTGAGCGATGCATGCAAAACAAATGACCGAGATCGATGAACTCTAAATAATTCGTCCGAGAGTGTAGCCGAATAATGAGGGACTTCGATTGTGTTTTTGGGTAATATATTGCACTATATTGCATCAATCCTTTTGGCGTTGGGGATCCGTGCAGTTTAGGGATTAACCCAACTGTTAACGGGGAGTTCTCCTCGGATAAAATTTAATGTTCAAATAACAGTTTTTTCTTTTATGTACTTGGTTTCCCCATAGGCTTGAGTCCGAGGACCATGCAAGGCCTTGGTTCCGTCCAAAACTTATGAGATTTCTTTTATGTACTTGGTTTCCCCATAGGCTTGAGTCCGAGGACCATGCAAGGCCTTAGTTCTGTCCAAAACTTGTGAGATTTCTTTTACGTACTTGGTTTCCCCATAGGCTTGAGTCCGAGGACCATGCAAGGCTTTGGTTCTGTCCAAAACTTGTGAGATTTCTTTTACGTACTTGGTTTCCCCATAGGCTTGAGTCCGAGGACCATGCAAGGCTTTGGTTCTGTCCAAAACTTGTGAGATTTCTTTTACGTACTTGGTTTCCCCATAGGCTTGAGTCCGAGGACCATGCAAGGCCTTGGTTCTGTCCAAAACTTGTGAGATTTCTTTTATGTACTTGGTTTTCCCATAGGCTTGAGTCCGAGGACCATGCAAGGCCTTGGTTCTGTCCAAAACTTGTGAGATTTCTTTTACGTACTTGGTTTCCCCATAGGCTTGAGTCCGAGGACCATGCAAGGCCTTGGTTCTGT